>NC_091843.1:61216020-61519051 GCF_037783145.1 Equus przewalskii
GGATTAATATTAATAATTTATTCTTACTTTAGGTATGATAAATACGCAATACATACATAAACATCTCCTCAACTCTTCAATTATGTGTTCTAATGAAATAGTAGCATAGATAATCCCCAAAGGTAGACAATCTTAAAATAATTTCTATTTGGATTTTTATTTTGTATTGGCATTCAATACAGATGTATGACAAAGCCTTCTTTTTTTCCCAATGACTAAATTGAAAAGTAATCCATGATTAGATGGAAGTACATATAATAAATAAATAAATACTCAAAACATTATAAAAAATAATCTTGGAACCTTCCCAAAGTACGAATGCAGCAGCTACTAATAGGTTTTTGTGTACTGGAAGTATGTGATTTCCTGAAAGGGGAAGACAGAGGTTATTATAATCTTTTCTGGTGGCTGGTGGACCCCTTAGCGACCTTTCAAACAGTATGGAAACCTGTTGACCCCAGTCTTCACATCACTAATTCCTTCAGTTCTGACCAAAGGGTAGAATCCTCAAAAGTCTTTCCTGAATCCCTCTGTAAGTAGAATTTCCCTACCCCCTTCCACACAATTTATTCTCATCACTGCAGCCTGTTTTCTCCCATCACAGCATTTACCACAACTAGTGAATACCTAATTATGTGTTTCTAACCTGCTTTTTATCTGCATCCCCTACCTGATAATAAACTATAAAACTACAAGGAGTGATACATCCTGTATCTAGTGCAATGCTCGGCACAAAATAAATAATCCAGTAAAGTATCTGCAAAACGAAAGAAAGTAGAGATTAGGTCTGAGAACGTTTTGTCTACTCAATGTAAGTTCATAGTTGGGAGAGACAGCATAGCCAATAAATTCTTATTCATTAATCAATCCCTTTATTAAAAATGGAAAATTATCTAATTAATTTGACTTACAAAATTTTTCCTGCAGCCATGCTTGGATTTTGATGGGCAGAGTCCTGAAATCAAGATCTCAGACTCCCTTTTTTCCAAGCACCTTCTGTGTGCTGGCCCCATATATAATGGATAAGGTGAATAAGTAAATAGAGGATAAAAGACAGGGAGTAGCACTCCTGTTCCAAGGGGAATGGAGGCTAGCCCACCTCAAGATACAGCGAGCCTGGGCAACTACAGGGTCCTGACCTCCAGGCACACATAAAATGAGGTTCAGATGACTAGATGCCCGGGTGCAAGGGAGCGGGAAAGGAAGTGCCCTTTAGACTTCAGTAGCTATCCCTAGACCACACTGTGAATGTTTAGAGGTATTTTTCTGTGTTTTAAGGGTAACGACCGCAATTATTTCCAAGCACATAACTACAGCTATCCAAAGAAAATTCAATAAAGGTCAGGGATTTTCTCAGACTGAAAATATGGTTTCTGGAACTGAGCCAATTACTGGCTACATCAGGAAAAAATCTGCTGTATATATGAGGTTCTGAGCACACCTGGATGTAGCAGTATCAGCCCTCACTGTTTCATTCTTTCTGACAAGTCAGAAGAACAAGAGTCCTGGAGGAGTCAGGTGATGCCTAGAAAGACTTGCCAATTTAGGAACAAGGATATTAAGGAAAGCTATGGATGCAGTTACTCTAAAATTCCTACTCTCAAGTAACAAACTCTTCCATGAAATGATTTATAATATAAAATACTTGGGAATATCAAGTGTTTAGAAGAAGTATACGAAGAGAGTAAAAAAATCCAGTTCTTCTTGACTGTTACTTTAACATTTCAGAAACAATACTAATAATGACACTAGCTCACGTTAGGAAGTGATCAAGATATTCTAGGCACTATGCTAAACACAACCTTCACCGAAATTCTATAAGGACTATCATTATTCTAGTTTTATAGACTGTGTCATACGTAAGTTTGGTGGGGGATGGATTGAAATTGCATTATTTAAAAAATGTGACTGCAGTAGGAGGAGACAGTCAACTCAATTGCAGACGTTTTTACAGTCTTTAAATATAATGGACCTCTAAGAAAAACTTAGTGAATTCATTTGTGTAAAATCACTGACATAAACTTATAAGATGTTTAAATCACAATTTCACAGAGACATTATTTTATGGTTATATAATTAACCAAACAATGGTTCACAAACCATTTAAATCCACTATATTATGTAAAGAGTGCTAATGTATGTAAGCGGAAAGGACAGCCAACAACTCTAAATCTTTATCTCCTGGGGTGTTAGGATCTTGAGAAAAGTAAGTTTAGTGAAAGAAATAAAATTATTTGCCTAAAACTTTCCCTACTGATCAGCAGTCAAATTCTGTCTTGAGAGGAGAACTTATATTTCTAATCTTATATATTCTTCCTTTGAAATGCTTTTCTTCCACAAGAGGTTAAATAATTGGTTCAGAATCAGTTTTTTGTTTTTGCTGCGGAAGATTCGCCCTGAGTTAACATCTGTGCCAATATTCCTCTATTTTGTATGTTGGTCACTTGCACAGCATGGCTGCCGAGTTGTATGTAGGTCTGTGCCCAAGAACTGAAGCTGGGCCACCAAAGCAGAGTGCGCTGAACTTAACCACTAGGCCAGGGGGTTGGCCCCAGAGTCACAGTTTTGAGATCTCAATTTAAGGCTGCTGTCCATTATGGAAGGTAGCAAAGAAAACCATTAACAAAAATGACTTTCTTCTAAGAAAGGACAGAGCAAAATCTTATAGCTGATAGCTGTATGTTTCTAAGAACAACTGATGCCTTTCTGAATACAGAGGATCCATAAGTGATTTTTAGGAATTTAGATAGATATCTAATGAAAAATTTCACCACTGCACAAAGTGTTCATACTCCCTATGAACTGGTGGTCTTAGCACAAGCCACTGAATGGAAAAATATCCCTAGTAATTTCCCACTGCATTGTTGCTCAAAGCCTTCTAACTGATTATTAAAACAAGGGTAAGGGAAACTGCCAAGCACCTAGTGTTCTGTTCCTTTGAAATGTTTCTGTTCAATCTAATGTAAGCTCACGAGTATAACCAGACACTGACTGAGATGTTTAGTAAACAGGTTAAAATGCTCTTTAGCTAAAAGGAGCAGTGATGAAAATATAAATTCACCTACTTTTGCCTAGCAGTCACTTATCTTGTAATTAAACTTCAATCTTTACATACACTACAAAATGATTAGCCAGCTTTTAATTTGAAAAGTCAATGTGAATGCAATGCTATTAATTGAAGAAAACAAGGAAAATGTTTAAAACGTGTTTTTCATTGGTATAAGAACTATGTCAGGTACACTTACGTATATTAGGATAAATATATACTCCACAAAGAGTACATAGTACTTTTATTTTTTATTTTTATTTCAACAAAATAGCTTCTAGGTCTGATCCTATACAACTAAAGTGATAGCATTACATATTTGTATAGTTTGCCAGTTATAAATTATTTTTATTTATATTATCACATTATCATTTAGTCAATAAATATTCGGTAGATTATGACTTTATGCAAAGTCTCTTGCTAAGTGACTGAGAGGCAGAGCTATCATCAAATTTCACTATCAAGGGAGGATGTCATAATAATATACAGATAATTGGAACAAAACTTCAGGCATCTGAAAATCTTACTCCTAGGACATCAATTTGCATAAGGTTTACCATCACTGATATTTAAAATTCATAAAATGGTAGATGGTAGATGTACATTTACCCCGACCTTAGTATACCATGATGCTCATAGGATTTACAAGAGCTTGATATTTCCTTGCATGAAATTGTGGAATTGTAGAGTGTACAAGATTTTAAAAACAGACATGAATCATTATGCTGTAGTTAACGACCCTTCCAACCCACAGAATCTCATTCAATGATCTCATCCAATGTATAGAGAAATGGACTTAACATTTAATGGATGGCCTTTATCATTCTAGAATGTTATCCAGCATGGAAGAGAACTTTTCTGAATTTGTGTTACGAGCATTATGAAATTAACACACCACAACTGAAAAAGAATCAGTATTGTCAACAAAGTTCCTTAAAATAAAGGTAAAATCTCATATGATAGATGAAATGGAAACCTAAAAGCTTGGACAAAATGTCTCAAAACAGGTTCCCATTCAAGAGATCTGACATGTATATTGACAGAAAGTAGCTAAACCTTTTATCACAAACCTAGAAATACCTTTCATCTTCTTTTCTGACAATTTTTAAAAGTGTGATCACACATAGATGTATTTTTTATTATTCACTTCACTTTAGTACTTACTCTGAACTGCTGAATAATTTTCATTCATACAAGAGGAAGAAGTGGAAAATAACATGCTTAAAGCACCATTTGTCTTCATTCAAACTATGTGTTTGTCTTTACTTACAAAGAGTGACATCCCAAAGGCAAAATGCAATGCAAATGTTTTCTGTGTATGAAGACAGGCTGCATCAGTAACAATTACCTTGAAATATGATGGCAGCCTACAAACAAGGACATCAGCACAAGCAGAATGTAAATATCCATTTACTTCTCAGATTAAGGCAAAATAGCCACATTTTAAACAAATAACTTCATGCAGATTTGGTTTAATTCATCAGGTAGGCTTTCGAACTGAAGAGCGATTCATTTCTTAAAATTTTATGTAACAAACACATCGCCAAATTATTCTTGCAAATAGAAATAAAGCAATCCATTGACACTATTATTTTGTTTTTGATCACCTGACAGAGCATTCTCCTTAAAAAGGGAAAAGAGAAAATCTGTGAAGCAACAGGAGCAGATAAAGTTCTTACCAAAGCTATAGCTAAAATAATTCCATTATAACTGATATATAGAATCAGTAGATTTACACAGTTTGTCAACATCCATCAGTAAAGAACACTGGCAAAAATCATATTTCATAGATTTCCATCTCTCTAGGGTAGGTTAGGCATTTTTGGAAGTGTGGCGACCTCTTCAGGACACCATTACCATTAGCCTGAGGTAGCAAGGGAGCACAGACACTGCAACTCGCACAGGGTCCTGAGACATTCTCTTTTGCTCATTCATCTGACCTGATGAAAGAAATGTTTCCCCAATTCAAACTACTTTATCTGACTTCTTTTACAGCTCATCATTTTCCATGTTATATTCTGGTTGCATGGGTATGTCTTATATGTTCTTTTATATGAAAAATCCCTTGGAAGGGAGTTTCGTATTCATTTCAGCATTCTCAATATCAGAGTATGCTTTGAATAGAGTAGATCAACACAGCTTGAGAAAGGAAGGAGGAGGAGTAGGAAGGAATTTACAGTAATATTTTTGCAAGGTATATTTTTATGATTTTGAATTATAAAGAGAAAGCATCTAACTACAGAATGTAAGAATAAAAATATCACAAACCACAAAAAGCCATTGGAAGCTGAAAATTCCAATCCTTCCAAAAGAAGAGAGGAGTCTTTCCTGGCAAAAAACCCCCACAAAATCTGTCTGGTAGAGTACTAACAAAAGCATACTTATAGAGATGGCTAAAAATAACATGGACTGTTTTCATAATTTTAGGTTGAATAACCTGAGGATAAGAAAACCATTATTATAAATGAATCTCACAAGACTCCTAGACATAGAGATAATTTGTTAACATGCCACTTACTTTGCTATGCCCCTGCAAGCCCTTTTCCACTTAGAACTACCCACAGTGGTTAATATGTACGGTAGTATTACTTGGAAAACATCTGGTTTCAATTTGGATCTGAGATAAATGACTCCTATCAATAAATCACGTTAATTCTATCTACTAAATGTTCTTCAGTTTTACCTTTCTTTTCCATCTCTAGTAGGGTTTGTTGTTGTTAGTGCAGTGGAGTGGATTCCGACTCCTACTGACCCTGTGTACAGCCAAGCGGGATCCTGCCCAGTCTTTTTGCACCATCCTCTCATCTTCCGGGACTATATCAGATAATGCTCCACTGCTATTTATAGGGTTTCCATGGCCAATTTTTCTGTAAGTGGGTAGCCAAGACCTTATATATATTCCTAGTCTGTCTTAGTCTAGAAGCTCTGCTGAAATCTACCCACCATGGGTGACCCTGCTGGTATTTGAAATGACAGTGGCATAGCTTTCAGCATCACAGCAAAACGCAGCCACCACAGTATGACAATGGACAGATGGGTGGTGTGGTTCCCTGACTGTGAAATGACCCCAGGCTGAGGTGGTGAGAACACCAAATCTTAACCACCAGATTAAGATTATATATACACTACTATAGTTTAGGCCTTTGTAATATTTTGCCTAACTGGTCTCCCCAGTCTTATGTGTTCAAAATTTTCCTAAAAAAGTCAGAAAATATCTAAAGATCTTCATTCGCAACATGAAGCATTTAATGACTATGATAGGGCCTGAGAAATTAAAGTAAAATAATTAATTACTTTCACAGAATCTCCTGTAATGATAGCTAAGAGTTAAAACAAACTCATTACTAGCATCAAATATCTACTGGCTCATCTATTAAGAATTGAGGAGGTCGGAGGAGGAAGGATGGCAAGAAGGGAGGAAAGGAAGGAAACAATCACATAGCCAACAATGTGGTTGGAGAAACAAGACATTCATTCTGGAAGATAAGAAGATATAGAACAGATAACAGGGACAGAGAGAAGGAGGGGAAGCTGGCAGGGGGAGCAGGATTTGAGCATGGTCTCAAAGGAAAATCAGAGAGAGAAAGGCTGAGAAGAGAGATGTAACCCTCTTTTAAATGTTTTTACTTTTCTAGTGCATGGGTCAACAAAAAATGGCCCACAGGCCAAATCCGGTTAGCTGCCTGTTTCTGTAAATAAAGTTTTATTGGAACACAGTCGTGCCCTTTTGTTTGCATATTTTCTATAGCTGTTTTTGTGCTACAATGGCAGAGCTGAGTAGTTGCGACAGACCGTATGACCTGGAAAGCCTAAAACACTTACTATCTGGACCTAAAGAAAAAGTTCTACAGCAAAGATCCATCCATTTTTGTCTAATCCTTTATTATCTCAAAAGTTCCAAGTTAAAACCCTGCACACATTATTATAGGTATCCTTTACGCGCAATGACGTCTCGATATTACCATATGACATATGAGGAAAGCAGTACCATTTGCAGAATATCACTTTAATGAAGTTTACTTCTGTTTGTTCAAATATTTACAGTGTTCACAATTCAAAAGTGACAAATGAAAAATTAATAATAATAGCTGTTAAGAACCTTAAGAGAAATAAAATAATGATAAGAAACTTAGTCCTGGGCATACTATGTTCACCATTTGCATTCATGGTAAGTTACAGAAGACATGGCTATGACAAGTCCCTATACCTTAAGTGAGGGACGTTAACACAGTGGGTGGGGAAATGAGCACCCATCACTGCCTGTAAACTGCTCACTGTGTGCACAAACAACAGACTTTCATTTCTAAGAATGTCCTTCAGCACCAACCATCGTTAGCGCATGCACTTAAAAAG
Organism: Equus przewalskii; assembly: GCF_037783145.1. NCBI lineage: Eukaryota > Metazoa > Chordata > Mammalia > Perissodactyla > Equidae > Equus > Equus przewalskii. Next base: position 61,223,420 of record NC_091843.1, read on the forward strand.
CACAAAAGCAATACTATCTTAGAAAAGTCCTTCTTATTCTTCTGATACTATATTTTTCTACTTTGATGTCTTGTTTCATCAGTTATCTACTTCTCATGGCTCTTCTCTGGCATATTAAGCAATTTAACATTAGATAACATTTTGAATATATTATGCTCTTTGGAGCACATTAGGGAAATTTGCTTTTTTCCACCAAATATCATTATCAAAAAGTTAGTATTTATAAAGCGAAGCTATACTTTGTGCTGCCAAAAAATTAAGATTCCTTAACAATTAATCTTCATTTAATTCTTTGATGCGTGAGTTACCCAGTTGTACTATGTGGCAGGCACTGTGACAGGCAATGGGAATAGGACCTCAAGATGACTAAAATATGGTCTCACCTCTCAAGAGGTTCCCAGCTTTTGCCGTGTATGCCTGTACATATAAAGCAACGATATTTAAACTTCAGAAGAACTGAGTAACTCACAGAGAAAAATTTGAGTAAATTTCTGTTGTCCCAAAAGGTGAAAAGAGATTTCCTTCAACAGATACTGTTTGAAAATTGTGGTTCTCAGACCTTTTCGTCCTGTGATATAAAAAGTTTCCTGAAATATTCTGTTTCCCTTGATTCTTAATGTTAAAAAAAATGAGAAGAAAATATATGTAAAATTCACATTTTTTTAAATCCCTTCCTCTTGTTTAATTGAGAACTCCTGATATGTCCAAGTCATATGAACATAGGCAGAGGAGCCCTGAGCAGACCAAGATTAGGCAGGAAAAAACCACCTCTCATTGCAGCAATGGTGTAACAAGCCCCCCTCCCCCCCCCCGCCACGTTATTAATGCTGCAACTGTTAACTGATCACGGAAGATGAGCATTGTACTCCAGCATCACCAGGCTGGTGTTAGACTCAGCAGTGATGAGAGTCTATTCTTATCTTTTCTCAAAATCTAGAGGATTCTAGACCATGACCATGTTTTCTTGCATTGGGAAAGACAGTTGGACAGGCAGATGGATCAGGAAAGACGGGCAGATGAATTAAATGGGCATAGATATCTATGAAAATGTGACAGGTTTCATGTTACCAAAAAGGCGTAGTCTATCTGATATGTCAGATCAGAAAACCAGCTGTCTACACTTCTCGGCAGGGTACAGACAAACGACATCATGATGCATAAGAAGAACATGCGCTGCTGAAAACTACAGTGGTCCTTCTGCGTTAGATATTCCTTTTAAAGCAATATTTAAATGTTTCCTGGAATGGTTTCAATTCAGCTCTAAATTAAGGGTTCAATAAAGATGATGGGGAAAAAGCTAATTCCTTTCCCTTCTCATAAAGAAAACTGGCAGGCATAAACACACCAGGTAAAACTTTTTCAGTGCTGTACTGTTTTTCTCCTAAATAAATAAAACCTTGAAAATGGAAGAGAGACGGTATATGTAGCCAAACAGCTCTGGGCAGAGTGATCTCTTCCAGTTCCCACTTTGGAAAAGCGGCCCAGGAAGGCCCGGGGAGATGGCCAGCACTGGCTATCAACAGGAATCTTACTTCAGATCACTACGGTTGACACTGGGGTGCTGTGCAGTGGATACACTGAGAGACCACATTCTACATATATAATAATGATCACCACCTGCTTTTACTCCATTCAACCCTTTCTTACTGATACCTTCTTTAACCCATTTATTCCTTCATCCATCTTTGTCTTCTTTTCTCCTTCTAATATGCCTTGGTGAACAGCTCCCTCTTCCTCTACAACTGGATAGAAATTTAAAGCTACGTATAATTTGATTGTCATTTAGTTTTCTCAGAGGCTTTCATATCTCTTATTTTAATTTAACCTTATACCTACTATGAGGTAGGCATTGTTAATTTTAACAGATGAGGAGGAAAAATCTGGATATTAAGAAATACACTTTTTTCACAAAATAATTTTTGTCTTTAAATTTTTTTAATCATATAAAAACTAGGAAAATGTCTTTATTTTAGGTAAACAATATGCATGCTTTTAGATGTGAAAAAAACAGCAAGAGACACTTCCACTGTTGCCACCATTAAGTCGTAGTCATTGGAGAATAGTACAAAGCTGTATTCCGTGTTCATGTATTTCATTGTTATCTTATTTCAGAACGAGTTACAGGGAGTTCTGCTGGCCAGATGGCAAGACTCCCAAGAAGGCAAAATCAGTTACTCTCCTGGTTTTCTTCCCAGAAAAGAAAACTTTCCAAAAGAAACAGGTTTCTTTCTATGAACAGTGCTTTTACAAATTTCTTTTTCCTACTGGTAGTTTATTTGTATAGAACTAGGGACATTTCCGAATACAATGAAAATATATACATTTTTTCATTTTTCAGTTGTCATTATGACTTGTAGGACTATAAAGTTATCAAGGCTGATATAAGTTGTTTTAAGATTTTAAAGGATGCACTTAACCATCAGGGTGATTACTTAAGTAAGAAAATAAGTTAAATAAACAAACATCATACTATAGTGATTTTACTGTCAAACTAGATTAATGGTACCAGAAACGACAAATATTGGGTACTATCATCAAAGTTAAAAGTAATTTTTGAAAATGTCTTATTTTAAAAATCTAGAGGAAAAATAACTCAGTTTTTAAAGACAGATGTAGAATTCAGAAAATCATAGATATATTCTTCCATATTCTTTTCTTATCCTCAAATATTTTTTTCATTGATTCATGATTAAGTCAAAGTTTCACTGCTTCACTCATCCATTTATTCATTTATTTTTCTTTCATCATTTCCACATTATCTCCAGGTCAGAACTTGCTCTTGAGTTCTAGGTCTAAACGCTCACCTGCCTATTCAATAGCTTTCACAAATATTTTTAGGGCACTTTGGATTCAACACGCCCCAAAATAAACTCATCATTTTCATCTACAACCCCCATGCTCCCAAAAACCTCGCTCCTCTTCTAGTGTCTCCTGAGTGAATAGAGACCTATCATTCAGTCGCACAAGCCAGAAACCTGGAAGAGGTCTTGTTACCACCTTCCTTGAAGTTTACTTTCCCTGTATCTACTCTTCCCTCCAGGGTCCAGTCTCCACACTGCAGCCAGTGTAAAACACGAATCTGATCTCTCCTACTTAAAACCCTACAGCGGCTTCCCACTGCCCTCAGGGTCAAGATCAACTTCCTGAACCTGGCCTATCGTCACAGGGTCTGGTCCTTGCTACCTCTCTGGTCACATCCCAGTCATAATTTGATTTCCTTTCATTGCCTTGAAAGGCCACTCTCCTCCCCATTCCCCAAGCCAATATCTCTCTCAATTGATCATTTCCTCTCTTCTCTTCCAACTTCCCTTAATTACTTAACCTTCAGTTAAAATGTCACTTCTCCAGAGACGCCTTCCATGGCCTCATGATGGGGTCATACCCCACTTTTAAATGCTTTCTTATAAGAATAGCTGTTAATGTATGTCTCATTCACTAGACTATAAGCTCCATGATGACAGCAACTTCATCTAATTTACTCAGCATTTTATCCCAAACACCAACTATGTGTTTGACACATAGAAAGTGCTTAAGTAAATATTTAATGACTTCAGTTGAACTAACATTATGGAAGACTTGCTATGTGACTGCTTTTCAAAACCCAGGTGCTTACAAAGTAAGTGAAGTATTCTTTAATAAAATTAGGGGAAAAAAGTAAAACCTTTTTAAGTTCTGCTGAATACGGTAAAAGGCCAATTACAAAATTCCTTGAGAATTAAGCTTATTTTTAACACAACTGGTCACATAAAAGAAATTCAATAAATTATCCCAATATTTGTTGGATGGCTCTTACAACTTAGACTGCTGTATGCTCTTCTTTTCTTCCAACTATATAAAAGGTCTTTGGAAACTCTATGCTTATTTTATTCATTCTTGTCCCCAGTGCACTGTTTATCAAGTTATCAAGATATTTTTACATCTTTAACTTACTTCTCTCATTTTCCTTGAGAGTTAGGAACATATCTGAACAGGGCCTTTTACAAAGAAGGCATTCAATACATGATTTTTGATAGATTTAGTCTGTGGGATATAAAGAGGCTTGAGAAATTATGAATAAGACTTTTTGGAGCATGGTGGCATAGGAGGATCCTGAGCTCACCTCCTCCCATGGAGACAACAAACCTACAACTACCTGTGGAACAATTTCCTCTTAGAGAGAGATGGAAACTGGATGGAAAAAACCTCCACAACAAGGGACAACACAGAGATGGGTGGAAGAGGCAGACACACCCTAGCCATGGTGCTACATGGTTGGGACCAATCTGAAAGGTACAGAGCTTTACCTGGAGGAGTGGGGGATTTGAGCTCCACATTAAACAACCCAGCCTTTAGATCTAGCACAAGAGAGATGAGATCCCAAAACACCTGGTTTGAAAACCAACAGGAAATACGCCCAGGAAAATGACAGAACTTCAAGGAAAGGAAAACCTGCTCTTATAGGGCTCATGCGCAGACTCACTTGACCTTGGAAACCAGTAAAAAAAGACCAGAAAGAAAAGTGCATAGTCCAGTGGTAAAAGAGACCTACTTTTAGAATCAGAGTACACTCTCGTGGGGCAGGAGGTGGCTTAGGCCCCTGCCATGGACTGAGACAATGGTGGAAGCCATCTTTATGACCTAATTCAGTCTTGCTGACACAGAATGGGCAGGTGCCATTTGGAATCTTTCATCTACCATGTAAGAACAGGGGCCTGCCCACCCACTAGAGCACCGTAAGCAAGTGAATGAGATCAGGCAGCACAGGTAGCCTGCTTTGCCCATCAGCACACCTGAGGCAGTTGCAAGCCTTTGAGCTACATAGCCAGTTTGTGCTAGCGCCCACTAGTGCACCCCAGGAAGTTGTGCACCACTTGGCCACATAGCCAGCCCATGCCTGAGGCCTGCCCTGTCCAAGAGTGAGCTAGCAACAGCCATGCTGCTGGGCTGCAAACCTAGCTGCACCTGGGGCCAGCCCAGCCTATCTGTGTGCCTGCAGCAGTGATGGTCCTGCCACAACAGAAGGGCACATACAGCCCAGACAGGGGACACCAATGGAGCATTTGGCATGGGTAACAAGACGGAAGAACACTGCTGGGCCCCATAAGACATCTTCTACATAAGACCACATTTCTAAGAACAGGAGATATAGCTGATCTATCTAAAACATAGAAATAAGAACAGATAAGTAGGCAAAATGAGAAGACAAAGGAATATCTTCCAAATAAAGGAAGAGGACAAATCCTTAGACAAAGAACTAAACAAAACAGAGATAAACAATCTACTTGATAAAGCGATGGTCACAAGGATGGTCACTGAACGTGGGAGAAGAATAGATGAACCCAGTGAGAACTTCAACAAAGAATTAGAAAATATATAAAAGAACCAATCAGAGCTGAAGAATTCACTACAGGGAATCAATAGCAGAGCAGATGACAGAATGGATCAGCAACGTGGATGACTGAGTAGAAGAAATCACCCAAGGTGAACAGAAAAAAGAAAAAAAGAGCTAAAAAAAAAGAGGACAGTTTAAGGGACATCTGGGATAACATCAAGTGTACTAACATTCACATGATAGGTGTCCCAGAAAGAGAAGAGAGAGACAAACGGGCAGAGAACTTATTTGAAGAAATAATAGCTGCAAATATCCCTAACCTGAAGAAAGAAACAGACATCCAGGTATAGACAGCACAGACACAGCACCAAACAAGATGAACTCAAAGAGGTCCACACCAAGACACGTTATAATTAAAATTTCAAGAGTTTAAAATAAAAAGAGAATCTTAAAATCTTCAGGAGAAAAGCAACAAGTTACATACAAGGGAAACTCCATAAGGCTATCAACTGATCTTTCAGCAGAAATTTTATAGGCTAGAAGGAAGTGGCACAATATATTCAAGGTGTTGAAAGGAAAATACCTACAATCAAGAATACTCTGCCTGGCAAGGTTATCAACAGAATGGAAGAAGAGATAAAGAACTTCCCAGACAAGCAAAAACTAAAGGAGTTTATCATCACTAAACTGGCCTTACAGGAAATGTTAAAGAGACTTATTTAAGTGGAAAAGAAAAGGCCACAAATAGAAATAAGAAAATTATCAAAGAAAAAATATCTCTGGTAAAGGCAAATATATAGTAAAGGTAAAGAATCAACCACCTATAAAGTTAATTTGAAGGTCAAAAGACAAAAGTACTAAAATCATCTAGATCTACAATAAGAGGGAAAGGGAAACACAATATCAAAAGAGGTAAGATATGGAGAGCCAGCCCTGATGACCTAGCAGTTAAAGTTTGGTGCACTCCACTTCAGAAGCCCAGGTTTGGTTCCCAATCTGTCAGTAGCCATGCTGTTGTGGTGGCTCACACAGAAGAACCAGAAGAACTTACAACTACACACAACTATGTACTGTGGCTTTGTGGGAGAAAAAGGAAGGAAAAAAAAAGGAGGAAGATTGGACACAGATGTTAGCTTAGGGTGAATCTTCCCCTACAGGAAAAGAAAAAGGTAAAATACGATGTCAAACACATAAAACATGGGAGTGGGGGGGCGTGATTAAAAGTGTAGGCCTTTTAGAATGAGGTCGAACTTAAGAGGCCATCAACTTAATACAGATTGTTATATACACAGGCTTTTATATGTGAACCTCATGGTAACCATAAACAAAAACCTATAATAAATACACAAAAAATAAAGAGAAAGGAACCCAAACAGGAAACTAAAGAAAGTCATCTAATCACAAAGGAAGAAAGCAAGAGAAGAAGAAAGGAATAGAGAAGAACTACAAAACATCTGGAAAAAAAGTAACAAAATGGCAATAAGTATATACCTATCGATAATTACTTTAAATGTAAATGAAATAAATGCACCAATAAAAAGACATAGGGTAGATGAATGGATAAAAAAAACTCATATATATGCTGCATACAAGAAACACACGTCAGACATAAACTTCAGAAGCTCACAGACTGAAAGTGAGGGGATACAAAAATATATTCCATGCAAATGGAAACCAAAAGAAAGCTGGAGTAGCAATACTTATATCAGACAAAGCAAACTTTAAAACAAAAACTGTAACAAGAGACAAAGAAGGGCATCATATAATGATAAAGGGAACAATCCAACAAGAGGATAAAACACTTGTAAATATCTATGTACCCAGTATAGGAGCACGTAAATACATAAAGCAAATATTAACAGACATAAAAGGAGAAATTGACACTAACACAATACTAATAGGGGACTTTAACATTCCACTTATGTCAGTGGATAGATCATCCAGAAAGAAGATCAATAAGCAAACACTGGCCTTAAATGACACATTACACCAGATGGACTTAACAGATATATAAAAAACATTCCATCCAAAAACTGCAGAATACACATCCTGTTTGAATGTACATGGAACAATCTCCAGGATAGATAATATACTAGGCCACAAAACAAGTTTCAGTAAATTTAAGAAGACTGAAATAATACCAAGCATCTTTTCTGACCATAACAGTATGAAACTAGAAATGAACTATAAGGAGAAAACTGGAAAAGTCACATATATGTGGAGATTAAACAACAAGCAACTGAACAATTATTTGGTCAAAGAAGAAATCAAAGGAGAAATAAAAAAATACCTGGAGACAAATGAAAATTAAAATATGATATGCCAAAATCTATGAGATACAGCAAAAGCAATACTAAGAGGGAAGTTTATATCAATACAGCCCCACCTAAAAAAACCGGAAAAATCTCAAATAAACAATCTAACATTATATGTAAAGGAACAAACAAACATGTAACAAACAAACAAAGCCCCAAATCAGTAGATGGAAGAAAATAATGAGAATGAGAGTGGAAATGAATGAAACAGACTACAAAGACAATAGAAAAGAGCGACGAAACTAAGAGCTAGTTCTTTGAAAAGATAAACAAAATGGACAAACCTTCATCTAGACTCACAAAGACAAAAGAGAGAATTCAAAATAAGAATCAGAAGAGGAGAAATTACAATGAATAACAAAGAAATACAAAGAATCATAAAAGAATATTATGAAAAGCTATACATCAGCAAATGGGTAACTTAGAAGAAATGGATAAATTCTTAGAATTATACAAGCTTCCAAAGCTGAATCAGAAGAAATAGAGGATCTGAATAGATTGATTGCTAGTAAGAAGATAGAAACAATAATAAAAAATCTTCCAAAAAACAGAAGTCCAGGACCAGATGGCTTTCTTGGTGAAATCTATCAAATAACGAAAGATTTAATACCTATCCTTCTCAAACTCTTCCAAAATATTGAAGAGGAGAGGATGCTTCCTAACTCATTCTATGAAGTCAACATTACCCTGATACCAAGATCAGACAAGATCAACACAAAAAAAGGAAATTACAGGGCAATATGCTGATGAATATAGATGCAATAATCCTCAACAAAATATTAGCAAATTGAATACAACAACATACTAAATGGATCATACACCACAATCAAGTGGGATTCACTGAGGGATGCAAAGACGGTTCGACATCCACAAATCAATCAACGTGATACACTACATTAACAAAGTGAAGAATAAAAATCACATGATCATCTCAATAGTTGCAAAGAAAGCATCTGACAAGATTCAGCATCCATTTATGATGAAAATGCCAAATAAAATGAGTACAGAAGGAAAGTACCTCAACATAATAAAGGCCATATATGACAAACCCACAGCTAACATCATACTCAAGGATGAAAAACTGAAAGCTATCCCTCTAAGAATAGGAACAAGACAAGGATGTCTACTTTTGCCACTCTTATTCAACACAGTATTGGAAGTCCTAGCCAGAACAATTAGGCAAGAAAAAGAAATAAAATAAATCTAAATCAGAAAGGAAAAAGTAAAACTGTCATTCTTTGCAGATGATATGATTTTATATATATAGACAACCCCAAAGAATCCACCAAAAAAATTAGAAATAATAAATGAATATGGTTAAAGTTGCAGAATATAAAATTAACATACAAAAATCAGCTGTGTTTCTACATGCTAACAACAAAATAGCAGAAAGAGAAATCAAGAATATAAGCCCACTTACAATCATAACAAAAATAATAAAATACCTAGGAATAAATTTAACCAAGGTAGTGAAAGACCTATACATGGAAAACTATAAGACACTGTTGAAAGAAACTGAAGAAGAGACAAAGAAGTGGAAAGATATTCCAAGCTCACGGATTGGAAGTATTAACATAGTTAAGATGTCCATACCACCTAAAGCAATCTACACATTCAGTGCAATCACTATCAAAGTCCCAAGAACATTTTTCACAGAAACAGAACAAAGAACCTTAAAATTTATATGCAACCACAAAAGACCCCAAATAGCCAAAGCAGTCCTGAGAGAAAAGAACAAGGCTGGAGGCATCACACTCCCTGATTTCAAAGTATATTACAAAGCTGTAGTAATCAAAATAGCATGGTACTGGCAGAAAAAGACACACAAAGATCAATGGAACAGAATTGAGAGCCCAGAAATAAACCCTGACATTTACGAACAGCTAATTTTTGACAAATGAGCCAGGAATATACACTGGAGGAAGGAAAGTCTCTTCAATAAATGGTGTTAGGAAAATGGGACAGCCTCATGCAAACAAATGAAAGCAGACCACTATCTTATACCACACACAAAAATTAACCTAAATGGATTAAAGAATTGAATGTAAGACCTGAAACCATAAAATTCCTAGAAGAAAACTTAGGCAGTGCATTGTTTGACATTAGTCTTAGCAGTATCATTTTGAATATGTCTCCTCAGGTAAGGGAAACAAAAGAAAAAATAAACAAATGGGACTACATCAAGCTAGAAAGTTTCTGCATGGCAAAACAAACCATCAACAAAACAAAGACAACCTACCAACTGTGAGAAGATATTTGCAAATCATATATCTAATAAGGGGTTAATATGCAAAATATATAAAAAGCTCATACAACTTAACAATAAAAACACAAACAACCCAGGGCTGGCCCAGTGATGTCGCACTTAAGTTCACATGATCTGCTTTGGTGGCCCAGGGTTTGCTGGTTTGGATCCTGGGTGCAGACCTATGCACTGCTTATCAAGCTATGCTGTGGCAGGTGTCCCACATATAAAGTAGAAGAAGATGGGCATGGATGTTAGCTCAGGGCCAATCTTCCTCAGCAAAAAAAGAGGAGGAGTGGCAGCGGATGTTAGCTCAGGGCTAATCTTCCTCAAAAAGCAAAACAAAACAAATCAACCCAAATAGAAAATGGGCAAAGGATCTGAACAGACATTTTTCCAAAGAAGATATACAGATGGCCAAGAGGTATATGAAAAGATGTTCAACATCACTGTTCAATAGGGAAATGCAAATCAAAACCACAGTGAGATATCACCTCATGCTCGTCAGAATGGCTATAATTAAAAAGACAAGATGAGGCCAGCCTGGTGGTATAGTGGTTAAGTTCACATGCTCTGCTAAGGCATCCCAGGGTTCATGGGTTTGGATCCCAGGCGTGGATCTACACACTGCTTGTCAAGCCATGCTATGGTGGTGTCCCACATACAAAATAGAGGAAGACTGGCATAGATGTTAGCTCAGGAATAATCTTCCTCAAGCAAAAAGAGGAAGACTAGCAACCGATGTTAGCCCAAGGCAAATCTTCCTCACCAAAAATAAATAAATAAATAAAAGACAAGAAATAAGTATTCGAGAGGATATGGAGAAAAGAGAACCGTCATTCACTACTGTAAACTACTGCAGCCACCATGGAAAACAATATGGAGGTTCCTCAGAAAATTAAGAACAGAACTACCATATGATCCAGCTATTCCACTTCTGTGTATTTATCCAAAGAATATGAAAACACTAATTAAAAAAGATATATGTACTCCTATGTTCGCTGCAGCATTCACAATAGCCAAGACATGGGAGCAACCCAAGTGCCCATCAATGGATGAATGGATAAAGAATTTGTGGTGTATCACACAATGGAGTACTGCTCAGTCATAAAAAAGATGAAATCTTGCCATTTGTGACAACATGGATGGACCTTGAGGGTGGTATGCTAAGCGAAATGAGTCAGAGGAAGAAAGTTAAATACTGTATGACTTCGCTCATATGGGGAAGATGAAAACAATGGCAACAAACAAACACAGATACAGAGAACAGATTTGGAGAAAGGGAAAGGGTGAGGGGAGGTCTAAATGGGTAAAAGGGCACATTTGAACAGTGACAGATGTCAACTAGACTTTTGGTGGTGAACATGATGTAGTCTATACAGAAGTCAATATATGATGTACACCTGCAATTTATATAATGTTATAAGCAATGTTATCTTAATAAAAATAAATAAACAAATAAAAAGAAATTATGAATAAAATGAGGAGTTTCACCAGGCAAGTTTATATGATACCACACAAGCAAAAATACTGAAACACCAATAATCTGTTTCTACTAGGATACGCACTTAAGTATAAATTCTATATGAAAATTTGTTTTTTCCTTCACATGGTATATATTCAAGAAAAAATAAGTCTTAAAAATTTATTACACAACACGATGTGACAAAAAAAGGATGAATTCTTAAATTACACACCAATTATGTTTTCATCTGGTTATACAGAGGTAAATAGATTATTTGTATATCATGCCATATGGTTATGCCCTACCTTGGGTTTCAAAATGTCTCAAATAGCGGATATAATTATTTTAATTTTATTCCTTCATTAATTTATGTAAGTAAATAGAAGGCTAATTTTAAAGAGGCATAATGAGAATTTTAAGAATGAAGGGAGAAATATTACTGAGAACTAAAGTTACTTGTTACATGCTGTCTACCTTAAATGGTAAGGAACTAAGTACCCTGACAATATTTTAGCCAGAACATTCACATTCTGATGTTATTTACACAATAAATGGAGAGAGGGCAGGTAAGGAGAAAGAAGCTAAATGAGATATGCGCCTACCGAGCACTCTAATACATAATAACACAACTGTTATTTACAGCCAATTATTTCAAAGTACATTTTAAAAGTTAATACCTATTGGCATGTTATAAACTACTGCTGCTTTCTTAAGCCCTGATCATTGTCTGAGATAGGACAGGGTCAATACAATGAATAACTACTGTTAGATGAAAATGGATTGAAATAGGATAGCATTCTCCTTCTGTGACTCTTGGAGGATGAGAGTACTCTGAGAAGAGCACTGATACCATCTCACTAAATCTCTGGAATGATCACATTTAAATAATCCAAAAACATGCCCTGAGTATCCTAAAGCCTTCAAACTAACTCATGATAGGAAAAGAATTTGGTTTGTTTGTTTAATGCATACAGGTTTCCATCACATATAATTACTCCTTTCTTCATTCATGCATCATAAAGAAATGAATCATTGAAAAATAAAAATGGAGGATCAACATTCACAGGTGAAACAATTTACGATTATTTTTCCAGAAAGTCCCTAGTCATTTAACGGCATTCAATGAGCACTTTGGACAATAGATAAAAGATCTATTTCATTTATTCATTACTTTACCCGTTCATTCATTCATATGTCAGATATTTATCAAACTCCTACTATATGAAAAGCACCTACTGAAAAATGTTCACAAAACATTTGCACTATTTCCTCCCCCACAAAAAGCAAATCAAATCATAAAATAAAAAAAGGTCACCATTAAGATGTCAATTTAAGAACACAAAATAGGTGTTCCTTTCCTATAATAATAAATATATCTGTCTATAAGAAGTAGAAATAAATGAACCACACCACAAACAGTAACTATTCTCTCTAAGCTATTTTATAAAAGAATTTAAAATGTATTATAACAGAGGTCACTTTATCTTACAGTATATCACCTTACATTAGAGGGAAATGGCCTTCTGTATACTAAACATAATAGCAAGTGAACGACTTCTCTTTCATGTCATTTTAGTTCTACAGATGACATTACTTCTTCAAGAATCCAGCACGTCCAGTGGCATTATTTACAAGTAATACTGCTAAGTTATTAGCTTCAGTAAATAATAATTAGTTGTATTCACCTACAAGTCATAAAACCAGAGACTCCAGGGGAAAAAAATACAACCTTCTCTAAAATTATGCATACATTTAATTTTACTTCTCTCTTTAAATGGGTCTATGAACCAGGAGACTATTTGCAAGGTACAGTTCTTAAAGATCTGTAACTTATTTGGAAAACAAATGCCCAATTTAAATGAAAAAAACTGCAGATGAGATCTTGAATGCCATTCATTTCAAGGTAATTTTCTTTTATTTTCTTCCATTACAAGAATCATAACATTAGTGTGGTAAAATGAAAATGCCAGCAGAAGTGGTACTCTGTCCAATCTTGGCTCTGTTACTAGCACAATTCTCAGCACATAGTAGGGTCTCAGTAAAAAGAAAGCTACATGTCATACTTTTATGTGGCTCATTAGAGTTTGAAGCAGTAACATTAGAATTACAGAAAACAAAACATTGGAGAGTGTCTTAGAGTCACCTGAATTTATGAGGAAAATACAGGAAGACTAGTTTTTGAAGTCTCTGTGAGAATATGAAGTCATCTCTCACTCCCTCTTTCTCTTACATACATTATCTAATATATTAGCAAATTGATGGCTCTACCTTCAAGGAACATCCAGAACCTGGGCACCTCTCAGGATCTCCACCACTACCATTCTGGTCCAACTCCCACTCTCTCTTATTGCAATAGCTCTCTAACTCATCTTCTTGCTTCCGCATGGCTCCCTTACAGTCTATTTTTAAAAAAGAATTCCAATTTATACTTTAAAAACCTGGGACAGATCAAGTCAGCCCTCAATGGCTCCTATATCTCATGCAGACTAAAAGCCAAGCCCCTTCAATGACTTTCAAGGCCTTCGTGGTCTGGCCACCTAATAAGTATCTAACCTCATTTTCTGTCTCCCTTGTTGGCCTTCTTTGAACACACCTAGGATGCTCCTAGCTCAGGGCTTTTTGTACTTGCTACACACATTGCTAAGAAGGTTCTGCTCACTGACACTTACATATTTGGGGTGGCAAATTCTGATCCCCCACAAGGGAAAATTATGTTTCCTCCCCTACACTGCTGTAGCTACAGTATCTACAGGAGTTCCTGGCCCAAACATACTCAGGATTGGGAACACACAGCTAAAAAGGTAATGAGAGTAAGGTACAAACTGTGGAGAAATGGGCTGGAGACAGAGATGAACTACCCAGAGACATCTAGGCTGTAACTTCACTTTTTCCTCAGGGTAAGGATGTAGCCTTGTTGACCAAGTTGGGTACAAGAACCAGTAAACCCCAATGTTTAAAACATTATGTTAAACAAAATCACACGAATGTATAAGTACTCCCTGAATGGTGTTGTAAGCTCCATACTATAACATTAGCAAGAAAATGAGTTTTTCAAGTTCAGCAAGGCCATATCCTGTTCAGACAGTGTCACTGTTAGAAACTCTTGGGGGTGGTAAGGCAAACTGAGCTATCCTGCATTTACTTTATGTGATGTGGGGGATCAGAATTGGCCACTCCAAAATGAGTCTCTTTGGCTTAATTATTTCTAAGGACAAAAGACTCCAAAGAAAGTTTGATCTTCCCCGTAACCGCCTGAAAGAATTTAAGATAGAAGGCCTGTTCCAGGCAGGAGGTAATCCCATAAGATAACCAGAGTATAATGTAAAATAGGCATGATAGAAGGACACCAGCAAGCCCATTTTTATCAAAGTTCTGTCTCTTAGGTCACAGTGTCTATAGATAGCCCAGCAAAAACTTGTTTAACAAATATTTGCATGTTTGCAATGTAAATTGCACCTCCATGTCAATTGTTTCACCCGTTGAAGTCCCAAACCACTACCCTCAACATCCTCTTTTGTCTTTAGCTGAAGATGGTACATAAGGTGGCAGCTTTGGCTATTTTGGTGAGTTACTTAGATTTCCTGGACTTTTCCTATGTATACATGTTATTAAACTTTGTTTGATTTTCTCCTATTATTCTGTCTCATGTCAATTTAATTCTTAGACCAGCCAGAAGGACCTAGAGGTAGAGGTACAGCTCTTCTTCCCCTACAGTGGCCATCTTTCCCTGAGAAGTTTCTGTATCCTTGGCTAAATAGACAATTGACTCTAATCTTACAGTGGCATGGACATGTGTGGTCTCTTCTTGCTAAGTTGTGGTCCCTTTGAAAGGCTGTAGGGACATTTCCTAATGGTGAACCTTGAGATACTCCTTTCCTACTCAAGTAGCTTTGCCTTCTCTAACCCAAATCAGAGTGTCAGAGGGGATATTATCTTCATTTTATATTAGAAGAAATAGAGGCATAGTAAGTAACTTCGTTGATTCATTCATTCAACACATTTTTACAGAGCACCAACTGGATGCTGGTAACTGTTCTCTGTATCAAGGCATGAACAAAATAAAGTCAGTATCCTCAGGGAGCTTATATTCTAGTTGGGAGAGAGATAATAAAAAGTAAACAAGTATTTTATGTATATGTATATATATATAAAATATATATCACTCTTATACATATATACACACACAAATATACATATATGTAGATATCAATAAAATAAATGTCAGGTCATGGAAAGGACTGACAAAAAATAAAGCAGGGTAAAGGTTATAGGGACTACCAAGGGGCGGGCGGTCTAAGGTCACACAGCTAATATGTTGTGAGGCCAGGATTCAAACACAAAGCATTCCAATTTCAAACCTGGGGTCTTAACCACTAGGTTGAAGCTGCTAAATGGCTCTGCAAATGCTAGGCTTCATGACTATTAGAGTTGGCAATGCAGAGAGAGACAGTCTGGATTGGCAGAGAAACCCTTAAAAGAGAAACCTGAAAATGAAAAGGGCTTCTCACAGTGCTCTTGTATTTTATAAAATAAAAAATGAATAATATTTAAAAACAATAATTGGGCAAAACTCCCAGTAAGTCTCAAAATTACTGAGGTGAGTCAATGCCTAATAAATGGCACAGGCTAGGGTTCTCTAATTCCATGTGTTGATTGCTCTGATTCTGCCTTGGAAGCCAGAGAGTAGGAAACAATTTGCAAGCTAGAAGGTTAAGTTTGTTTCTGTGTCATCCATGTTCTAACGGATTCCTCAGAAGCCAGAATTTCCATGTGACCAATACTAATTAGAAAAAGCTAGCTACTCTAGCATAAATCAGGTTTGACTTGAGAACCTGAATTCAGCCAATGGTCACCCAAATCTCCGGGGTATCATGAACCCAACCCCACAGTTCTGAGCTTGATCTCCTGCCTGTTGTACGGACTCAAGATGAAGATTCAAGGAGACTGCGTGGACCAACGGCAGGAAAGAGTCAATCTGCCAGCCCTATACCATGGAACTGTGTGGGAATGAATCATCCCAGGAAAATATAGAGATAAGACCTGTAAAGGATTCTCTTATCCCTACAATGAGGCTGTTTCTAAATTAGCATTTATTAAATGGCTTTTTAAGTTTTGCTTAATCAGAGAGATAGTCACATGGCTGATCGTATTCACAAAAGGCAAGAAACTGGAAAATATATTTAACACATAGTTTAAATGTTCTGCTTAGTTTAACAGGCTTTGTCAGCAACTCACTCTAGACTCAGATCATCCTCTGACCAGTTGTATGAGATTGGACAAGTTACTTATATTTTTGTGGCTCAATTTTTTCTATGGTAAAATGGAGATAAATGGTACCATCCTCATATTCCTATGAGGACTAAGTGAGATAATGAATTTACTTGCCAAATAGTAAGCACTCAGTAAATGTGTGATAGCTATCTTTTGGAAAGCCTGCTTAGGACGTGTCCTATTCTCTGAGAATTATCCCCTCACACATACAGATTGGCTCCTGTAAATCTATGTAACAATGACTCTGCACAACCCTTCCCTCTCTAGCCATGTTATTGATTAAAATGGGGTAGACACCTAATATAAACTAGGCCAATCAACTTTTTCTGCCAAGAATTTGAAATTAGAACTCAAAGACTAACTAAATATATGCAGATACTGGGCCTGGAAGGTTATATTGACTCAAATGTCATTTGAGGGTCTTTTGAAAATGGGCAGAGGGATGTAGTCGTCAAAGCAAGAGGGAAATGAAGTAGCAACATAGCAAGAACAAATAATAAAAGACCAAGCGAACACAGAGGGAAAGACAGAAAGAGACTGTCTTGATCCTGACTGCTTCCCAGTTCCTAATACCAATGATTCCCAAGGCTGACTGAAGTTCCTATCCTTGAGTTCTGTGAGATAACTCTATTTCCTTATAATAAATCTATTGCTTAAATTAGCTTAAGCAGTTTCTGTTCTTTGTAATCAAATAGGCCCTGAGAGAAAATGGTAACCTAACCATTTGTATTTGTTTGATTTAAAAGATCACTTTTGACATTGTGAACCAGAAATGTACTTACTATAATTAACTGAAGAATCTAGAGACAATAGAGAATGAAGTATAGGCCAATTTTCTTCTATCATTTCTATGTAACATAACGCAAGGCTAGCCTCAACCAAACCATGAAACAGCTTTAATGTACTTCTATCCCTTCCTTCCCTCTCCTCTCACACTTAAGGACTTTCACTCTGTTTACTGGACTGCCCTGAATTCCTGAACAGTGTCATATTTGCTGCCAGTAACCACAAATCAAAACTTACCTGTCCCCTCTCCCTTTACCCTGAATCTCTCATTTTTGTTTTTTAAGAAGGCAGGTAGATACTCTGGTACATTAACTCAAGCCAATATGTTAATAGATTCTAGCATAAGAGAAGGCCGCCTTTTTCATTCCTGAAAACATACAAGTGACTTCAGGGAAAAATCCCTTAATTAAAATGAATGAACTTAATGATGGGAAATTCTGACACTGAATAAAGTAGCAGGATAAATAATTTTTAGAAATATGATCTTATGATATCTTTTATAAGATAATCACATTGCATATGCAAATATCACTGCACTAGGGGAAAAAAAGGTTAAACTAGAGAAGGACCATATATTTTTGACACATTTAAAATTATTGAGCAGTCTTCTCTGTACTGTAGCAAAATTGGTTTAGAAGCTAAAAATAAAAATATAGCCTAATATATTTAAAATTGTAATCAAATGTTGGAACAAGAAAATCAGTCATAAATGCTTAGTCAACTAACTGAGATTATCACATTTCTATGCTAATTCTGTGTTTTTAATTAACAGATAAAGCAGAAGGGGGTATCTAAACAATGGTGTATAAAAAATGAAAAAAATAAATTTTCAAGTTCTAATTAAACGGAGAAGCAGTAACAAAATACTCCTGCATTTCAACAACTGTTCATTAAAAAACAACAAAAAACACCTTGGTATGTCTTTCTAAAATTACATTTCACAAGCTTCAGCATCCTCTTCTCTTTTTACTCATGATCATAAAGAGTCCAGATGTTGAATATAAGCTGAGACATCACAACAAGTACCATCTGGCCTTCTGTCCTCAATCTCTTAATTGGTCAGAAGATGCATTTATTATGGAAAACAGTACAGTTCAGTGTAGTGATTCAGAATGTGGGCCTTACGAAAGAACCTATTGCTGTTTTGAGGATTCAGACACTTACCTTTAAGCGTCAGGCACTACTGCAGATTTTGGGAATACAACAGTGAACAACACAGGTAAATAAAAATCATTGCCCTCATGAAGCTTACATTCTCAGACACTGCATCTAAAGCAATCAGTATAGTGACTGGTACTCAAGTAAATCATCAATAAATGTCAGCCGTTAAGATTACCAATCCTTGAATGAGACAGAGTAAAACACTGGTATTGGAATGACTGAGAATGTGTCAGAAGGAAGTCAGCACATCTAAGACCTAGCAGCGGCCCTGCTGCTAATTGTCTAGGTAACCTTCTATTTAACTTAACCTCTCTGGGCCTCAGTTACTCAATCTGTAAAGTGATGTTAAGGTCCCTTGTATTGAGTATATGGTAGATTGTGAGAGAGAGAAAAGAGGAAGAGCTCAAAAGCACCAAAGAAAATATTTTACTTTATTTTGGCTTTATCTTACTCTTTAAATGATATCAATATGCATTAAGCACAAGAATACTTTTTCAGTATATGCAAAGCTTAGGAAGAGCTCAGATGCTAGATACTTAGTTGCAGTTAAAAAATAGAGAAAACCCTTCAAGAATTACTAGGAAAAATGTAAATGATACTATTTCAAATCTTTAGCTTCATGAAATATGAAATCACAAAAAAAAAAGAAAATAGAAACAGTATCTTACATTTATCTTAAAAAGTACACAAGTCTAAGCCTTGTCAGAAATCATTAGATGAAACAATCTCCTTCTAGAACATATGTAAGTGAAATGTAATATTGTTCCTTTCTGGGCAATCTTAGCTTTTCTAAATTAGTTTTTCCAATGAAACTTAAAATTGGTCCCATACCAACACCTTTTCACAAGGTTATATATTTCTCAGGGTTTTGTCAATTTTGTTCAAATTACTTTTCTTTTCCAGTTAAAAATCATAGTATTTTAACTCTCTTAAAACTATCTGAATGTAAGCCTAGATATTCCCACAATTTAGCCAAATTAAACAGTATATACGGCCCTTGGTGAGAATGACCCTATTTATCTGGCTCAGCTTCATGTCCTTTGGACTTGCCATTCTGATAATATGGAACTCTTTGTAGTTCCATGATTAAGTCCTCCCCTCTTGTGGAAAACATTGTAACTTTGCTTTCAACTTGCGTTCAGCTGGAATATTCCTTACCTTACCCTTCTATTCAACGACACACTCATCCATCAAATCTCACTCAAACAGTATTCTCTGCAAAACTTTCCCAGATTACTCCCAACATAGCCCCCATACTGACAGGTCACATGTTATTAATAAATTAACTCTATGCATAATTATTATTTTTGTAATAACCATCTAAAGGCAGGGGTCATGATTTTCATGTAGATATCATGCTGGCACAGCGTAGGCAACTGTTCACATTTATGAGGTACTAGAAATATCATTATTCCCAAAGATATGCAAAATCCTCACTAAACAACAAAATGTTGACTTAAATACTTTAATTTGTAGAGTTTTTAATCTTACTCCATAACAAAGAAACATCATTGTGGGAAAGGAACCAGCACAAGATTTAAAATTAGAAAAAGAAATCATATTCCATGGCACCTCTCCAAAAACACCTTTTGTGGTATTGCCACTGACAGAGTATCATGAAATTAAGAAACACTTCCAAAACTCCCCATAGATTATCGTCTTTAACTTAAATACACGGCAATCAAGAATTTATCCTCCCTTTACTTCCCATGGACATCAAACAAAGAACATGGCACAAAATCAACTTTTTGAAATAAATAAAAATAAATCTTGCAGTAGGATTCATTAGCAATAAAACCATAAACGCCACTACCATTTAAATCTCATATAACCTTCAACCTTCAACCCACTTAATGTCAAAATTAATCAGGTTTAATCCTTCTTCTAGAGTGATATCTAACAATCTAGTAACATACCATTGTAAGTATCCCAAGATACCCCCCATCCCAAGAATTTATCAGTGCACTTCAAATATTCATATAAAGTACAAGTAGGAAAGAAAATTTCACACTGGCCTATAAAATAAATATAAAGAAAATGCAGTTGACTACAGCTTAACTGAAACATAAAATTATCTAGTAATTCTCAAGCTATAAACACTAATAGTTTCAATTAGAAACTAAGAGTATCAAGAGAACTCTCCTGAAAGTTAAATGGAAATCACAACAAGAATATTTTTCAAAAGCAGGCCATTTCTTTATGCAATTACTTGTTTTCATTTTATAGCTGTCATACTTGTTTATCCATAATGAAACACTGCTCTGCTCTTCTCACGGTAATCAAAACAATAAAACAAAGCTAAAGAAAGAAAATGTGTCCCCCAAAAGTTGAGATACTATTTTGGGGAGAGACAATTAGAAATACTTTCAAGTACTGAATTCCAGTGACCTCTAATCAGTGAACAGGATAAAATTTATAAGTTCATATAAAATTTAAAGCATATTTAAAATTTTTGCTTTGATTTGTGGGACACAGACTTCACAATTCATAGACATGCATATATTTTAGAAATATTTTGAGATGTCAAGAACAGGGCTTAGTGCCTTTGTTACTTGAAAAATGAAAGGAAACTTTCAATGATGTTTTAGATTACTTAATTTTTAAGATACTTCATTAGACATTTTTCCAATGAGAAGAAACACTTTTCACTGTAGTGATTACTATACATATATATATACACACACATATATACGTATATATATGTATATATTTGATATTTATTAGGAGAAAAAACACACAATATGTCTTGAGTGTATCTTTTAACTATAAATCAATTAAAACCCATTGCAATTACTACTGCTTCCACAGAAACAATTCCACAAGATGACATGTAGGAACAGGGTTCTACAGCACAATTCACTTCTATAAAATACTCAACACAAAGAATGATTTATTTTCTCAATACTGTGTCATACATTGGTGAGGTACTGAAATGAAAAGGAAAAACATGAATTCATCCAAAAGAGCATTTACATAAGTTTGAAGAGGAACAAAAGACCACTGGTTAGAGATATAAAATTCATCCAGTAACCATAATTAACAAGGAAAATAAGAATAGTAGACAGTTTAGAAGAAGTCAATGGAAATGATTACAGAAAAATATTATATTGTTGCTATAATATGACTAGTAAGGAAAATCATACCAAAAAAGAAAAGTACTTATGAAAATAAAGACAAAAATACACTGTATGCCACAGATGACAAGTTTGAGGCTTGTGTATTAATGCTTTGCAATACTCTGACAGATGTGACTGATTGATCACTGGACTCTTTGTTGCTGATCCTGGAATCTTTCTCAATACACAACACAGAGAGCCACTGCCAGTCACTGAAAGCTGGCACTAAAATCTATTTGTCAAACCTGCTCTCAGTGACATTGTTCAAGATGTTTAATCAGGAACCTTCCCCACAGGCAAACAGCACAGGACTATGCACAGACTTGTAGAATACGTGGTCAAGCATGGGTTGACTTTCAAAAATTTGTGAATGCATGAAAATCCTTAAAAAGCAAAATGGGGAAATAGATGGGGAATAAATGGGAAAATAAGATTACAGTAGATAATGATATGATTCGGTGAGTGGGATAAGTTTTTAAAATCTAATTGCCATCTACTATTTAAAATGGTTTCAATTCTGATGAGATAGGCACTTAAAAGATGCAGTCAGCCACTTGCAAGAAAAGCAATCACTACAAAAGCAGCAAGAAATTGAAACAACAATTCTCTTAACCACAAAGCACAAAAAATTTAAGATGTTATTGGTAACTGACAAATTAATAAAAACAGTTTCAATAATGTTTATTTACTATGGCTTAAAGCTATAGATGATCTAATGGTTTGAAAAAAATCTGAGAAAAAGTGAACAACTACAATAGAGAATTTGATGCCTGAAGTTGCTTTAACACCTGAGAAATCAAAATTATAGATTTTCTCTAAATAAAGGGCAAAACCCTTTATTGCTACTTTTCTGTTTTTTGGGTTTTTTGGTGAGGAAGATTGGCCCTGAGCTAACATTTTGCTGCCAATCTTCCTCTTTTTGCTTGAGGAAGGCTGTTGCTGAGCTAACATCTATGCCAATCTTCCTCTATTTTGTATGTGGGATGCCGCCACAGCACGGTTTGACAAGCCTGTGTAGGTCTGCACCAGGGATCCAAATCCGTGAACCCTAGGCCACTGAAGTGGAGCACGTGAACTTAACCACTGCACCACCTGGCCGGCCCCTGTATTGTTAATTTTAACGAAGTGTTTTCTTCTAGTGAAATTAGTGATAATGCAATTCTTGGCCAAAATCAAATGCGTTAAGTCTTTAAAAATATCTCTTTTCACAGAAAGTAAAACAAATAAAAGTGGCTTAGTTTTAGTTCTCAATTTCCAGAAAAATAGTATCCCTATTGAACGTATTTTAAAATACACACAATTGTTGAATCTTACTCAAAAATTAAGCCATAATTTTAGTTTCAGAATAAAAGTGAATACTAAGCAAAATTCTTGGGGGAAATTAAGTCAAAAATATCCATTGAGATTAAATAAATGTATATTTCAGGTTAAAATTTGTTCTGCTGTAAGTATACATTATATAACCCCACCAGAATGTTAAGTCAAAGGCTGTGTAATGAAACACATGAGAAAAAAATACACCTCAACAACCAAACCAGCTTAGATAAAGTCCACAATAGTTCAGTCTGACAATGAACCCTGCTCCGCACTGTTATGTGCTGTTTCCAGCACATGAAAACTGCATTAACTCCCTACTTAATTTTGCTTATATACTCTTAGCCATATTTAGGATCTGACATGAACTATGCAAGAGATCTTAAGTTGTATTGACATTCAGTAGTAAAGAACTTTCAGCTGTGAGCAACTGAAATCACAATCTATGAAGTTTCAAGACCAAGTCACTGGCCTTAATGAAATCAGAGAAAGTTTTCAAAAATCTCCTTTAAAATAACTAGTATGCTAGAATCTTTTACCCTTGGCCAAACTCACTGTCATTTATTTTTCTTTTACTATTACACTTTCCCATGACTTTACAAGTAATTTCTTTGAAAAATGAGAATAGGTAACATATACAGTCTTGTTTGGCTTAAAGTCAATAGCTGCTTACATGACTAATCTGTGGTATATCTTATCACTATGCTATTTATGATTATAATAAAACAAATTTTAATTAGTAGGTAAGTCATTGTCTAGTTAACTGTACTTACCTCAGGTGAGATAGAAAACAAATGTTTCTGTTAACTATATAAACTACCAAAGAATGCTTTCACACAAAATATGAAGACCAACAAGAAAATATATGTTTTGTGAAAGACATTTATTGCTGTATTTTAGCAAATAGATCAGTTTTCTAGCATTCTATTAATGAAACTGGAAAATGTTTTTAAAATGTTCTCCTTACCTGTGTATACAGTTTTTACTCTCGAGATAGGACATACCAGAAGCAGCATCTAATGCAAATTTCACTAATTGTTTGAGTTTTATTTCATCCTTCTTCTTTCTCAGAAAGGAGAGGAAATCACCTCCTAGAAGAATTGACAGATGAACAATGAGACAAAATCATGATGAAAGTCACATTTATTACCTATTGGAGATACCTGACAGAACAAAAAGCATTACACATTTGACCACGCTTTTTGCCCATTTTGTTTGAGGTGAGGATAAAGGAAACATGAAAAGAACACTTGTTATTAGAAGCAGATACCATAAACTGTCCTAGATACAGTTTAAGTACTTTAAGTGATTCACACTGTATATTGCCCAACACACAATATTTAAAGTCATATTTTTCCTCCATAACAATTTCTCATCACTCTGCCTGGCTAAAATTTTCTACAAAATTTTAGTGTTTCTAATACAAATAAAAGATCATAATTATCATGAGTTAAACATGTAAATGATATTGAATTTATCAGATTCAGTGATTGCTTTAAAAATTGAGATTATTAACAATACCATCACTGATAGTGGAGCCAGAAAGAGAAAAGAGTATGATTTTGATAAAGTTTAGTTGCTGAGCCACATTGGATTTTTCATGCATCAAATGGATTCCAGTGATGTCTTAGAGAAACTCAAACCAGCATGGTCCAAAAGAAATATAATGAAAGCCACATAGTAATTTTAAATTTACTAGTAGCCACATTTTTAAAAGTAACAACAAAAAGGTGAAATTGATTTTAAAAATATATTTTTTCTTTAGCATAACATATCCAAAGTATTATATCGACATGTATCATTATAAAAAATATATGGGAGATATTTTACATTTTATCATCCTAAGTCTTTAAAACATGACGTTTAGGGGTCAGCCTCGGTGGCCTAGTGGTTAAGTTCAGTGCACTCTGCTTTGGTGGCTCGCGTTGGGTTCCTGGGTGTGGACTACACCGCTCTGTTAGTGGCCATGCTGTGCTGGCAGCCCCCATACTAAAAAATAGAAGATTGGCATGGATGTTAGCTCAGGGTGAATCTTCCTCAGCAAAAATAAATAAATAAACAAAACAAAGTACAATGTTTATTTTACATTAATGGGACATCTCAATTTAGATGCAAAGTTTCATCTGAAATATTTAATCTGTATTTAGATTTCATAAAATTTACAGTTGAAAAAGTAGATTCACATAAGTTGTTCCCAACATGCTTAAAAATTTCCAATAACTGTGAATCATGTATCAATTTTTAAATTTAAATCAATTAAAATTAAATGAAATTCAAAATTCAGTTTTTTAGAAGCACTAGCCACATTTCAAAAGCTAAAGAGCTCAGGAGCCACATATGGCCAGTGACTACCATATTAAATGGTATAGCTTTAAACTGTGCAGTCATTCTTTTTTTTTAAAGATTGGCACCTGAGCTAACATCTGTTGCCAATCTTTTTTTTTCCCTCCTCCCCAAAGTTCCCCAGTACATAGCTGTAGATTGTAGTTGTAGATCATTCTAGTTGTGCTATGTGGGATGCCACCTCAGCATGGCTTGATGAGTGGTGCCATGTTCACACCCAAGATCCGAACTGGAGAAACCCTGGGTCGCCAAAGCCGAGCACACGAACTTAACCACTTGGCCATGGGGCTGGTCCCTGCGCAGTCATTCTTAATATAGCATTAAAGGCTACAACTTAATTATTTTTCTTTGTTAATGTACAGTATATTGCACGTTTTTTTAAAAGTTAAGGCATATTAGAAAGAATATTCTTTAAAAACAATCATTCCATTTTCTCTATTAGGCCCTCAGATTTTAAGCCAGAATTTTGTAAGAAGGATTAGCATTTTAATTGCTATTTCCTGAACTTTTTTATCGTCTTCACCAGGGAATCTAGGCTTCCTTAAATGGAACAACTCTAGAGGTGAAGACTTAATGGCTTTTTCTTTAAGGGGAGTACCTAGAAAATAAACACCTGCCTAAATCTACTTACAATGTTCTCTTTTTCTAACTTCTCTTATTCATAATCAGGTATTACCCAAATTTAGGTGGGCCATTTACAAAATCAATAAGCTATGTGGTTAAAAATAATCTTAACAGTGTCAGATAATTTACTTTTTTCTGTTCTTTTTAAGAGAATATCAAATATATTAAATTACTAGAAAGATTATTGAAATAGTTTCTATAAAGCTTAACTCAATTTTCTGAACAAAATACATAAATGCAACAGTAAACAGCAAAATTAACTACTAATTTCTCAACTTTAATAGGTACAAAAATGCCTATTAAAATGGACTTGAAATCAATATTTAGTTTAAGTTGTTACTTTGACCAATATTCACATATATTAATTCTTTTGCTAGATGTGTGATCGACTGTTTCAGAAAGAGTGCACCCTTCTGGTCTTGAAACCACATTGCATTTTAAGCTGTGGAATAACTTTCAAATGAAAAGATCTTTTCTGAAATTTGATTAAAAGCAGCATATGACATAACTCCAGTATTCTGTGGAATCCTAATATTATTTATTTCCAAAGTTAGCTTATATTCAGCACTCTTCCATCTGTCTCTTGTTCTTTTTAAAATTATTCCTTCATATAATCCTCCTCACACTCCCCCACCCCTGCCTCAGACT
Source organism: Equus przewalskii (assembly GCF_037783145.1). Taxonomy (NCBI): domain Eukaryota; kingdom Metazoa; phylum Chordata; class Mammalia; order Perissodactyla; family Equidae; genus Equus; species Equus przewalskii. Next base: position 61,250,019 of record NC_091843.1, read on the forward strand.
ACAAACCCTGGGAAGAGAATTGTGCCTCTGTTGTTCAACACTGTAATTTCAGCACCTACCAAAGTGTCTAGCATGTAATAATACCCTAATAAGCATTTCTTGAATGAATGAGTAAACAATGTGTACATATCTCCTTCTTCCTGCAATTTATAAGCTACCCATGAAGACAAGGACTGTTTTCCATTAATTTTAACATTTCTTCCTTAGCCCCTCTCCAATGGTTAGGACTATGCTTTTCAAGAACTTCTTAAATGTTAAAATAATGTTTAGAAAAGGATGACATTACATTTCTTATCAATGGCACCTGATGGATACCATAAGATTCTTCAAATTCCAACAATAAAACTTAGTTCATTTAAGACTCTGAGGTCATCTCGATAGATGCTTCTGTAACACTACTGCCTTACAAACTGCATCATTAAAAAAAAAAAAGATTTGCAAAGAAGTAATCCTTGGTAGATAAGACTGTACAACAACATAAACTTAATGTTTTAATAAAAAAAGAAAAGACAACACAAATAGCATTAAAAATTAGCTGAAAAGTGATGCCAAGTCAATAAAGGTAAAGTACTAGAAAGGTAGCTAGATATAGCTATTTCCAAATACCATGACGTAGCCAAAGATGCAGACAAAGGGGTGTTTGACTGTCCTAGTTAATCCCACAAGATTTCTGCCTCAGAGAAATTTCTTGCTTAAAATCACAAAATCATTAAAGTAAATTTTAAATTTATTTCCAATTTATAGTTATTCAAGCCACAGACACTGTGATCTTAAGTAAAGGAACAGAGCTACACGATTCCACAGCCCTAGCCAGATTCTTGCAGAATATTGGAGAGAAGCAAAGCTTTCAGTAAAAATTAAATAATTATGATTCCATAGTAAAAGGCTGAGCCTTGGACAAGTGTAAGTATTAAGGACCTTGAAACAAGAAGTAAATTCCCCAGAGGATAGATTATGAAACTGAAGCTAGGACACTCAGAAAATGATTCAGACTGGGCCAGAACTATTCCTTTAGGCACGACATTTGACTATCATCATTAAGTGAAGAACTAGAGACTGACATTAGATGGTGTAGTCTTTAGTATTCACTGTGAAGTTACTGTAGAGGACACCGTCTGTTCCTTTGAACTCATTTTTTGGTTATTTTCATTAAATGCCAAGTTAAAGAGCCTCTCTTAGAATTTATGATATACACAATAATCATATATGCAGCACATATGTCTATATGTATGCATGTATATCCATCTATGCGTGTGTGTATGCACGTAGCACAGAGTGCCCTACCTGACCATTGCAGTAAGGATCTTGGTCTTCAAAGAGGGCAAAACAAGATAATAACTCCCTTTTTGTAACTGTCTTAACAAGGCTTATTTCTGTATGGGTATACTACACACTAAACCATGACTAGATTATTTTCTAGAATTCTTTACTTGTGATGAATTTCTGAGACAACACTTAATCTCTTTTTATAGCCAGCTTCTGGTTTACTAGGGAGATGGCATGATGTGGGGAAAAGAGTGTGGATATTGAAGGCAGACTGACCTAGGTCTGATTAGCTATGTGGCCTTGGGTAAGCTGTTTAACCTTTTTTAACTTCTTTAAACACATAGTACACATGGTGCACACAGTACACACCACAAAGGCTGCTACAACTTATTATTGTTGTTGTTGAAGTTATTTGGCATATAAAATGAGGAAGAGTTGTAGTAGGGACTGGTTGTTGCACAACATCTATGTTCCCTCATTCACCTCAATTTCCTTAGGAACTGCCCTTCTCCCATATTGCAGAGTGTTAACCTCACCCTCAACAATAAGGGTGGTCCTAGATTGCTTAACCCAAGGAAGTCTGTTCCGCTGTCCAAATGACTAGTTCAGAGATAGACACATGGCTTAAGTCAGTCCACTGAGCTATAAGGAGATTCTTAAAGGGTGAAACAAACTTTGTTTTTTGAGAGAAGTACCAGGAAAGAAGCATTTGCTGCAACCGGAAGTGCACAAGACAGCATGTAGTACCACAAAGACTGGCAGCCTTGGGATGAAGCTATCACCATGGAAAGTAGGAAAGAAAATAGTTTTTGGTGACTGGATCAAACACTGCCTGAAGAGTCACTTCCCTCTATATTTTTCAGTTAAGTGGATTAATAAAATCTCTACAATTTCTTACATATCTTCTGTACTAGCAACTGAAAGATATCTAATGGATAAAATAGTATCTATATCAGAAGATTATTTTTGAGAATTAAAAAGGTTTATATATATATTGAATGTCTGGAACAATTAGAAAACAACAAATAGAAGTGTTTTATTATTGTCTGCAGCTAACATTCAGTAAGAGGATGGAAGGTTGTTATTCTCAACAGCTCCTTCTCAAATACTTCTGACTTCATGCTGTGTAAATTTGATCTTACCTGTTATTTCAGTATTAATAAGACTCTGAGGAACTGATCACATTGAACAAACTTGGAGAGATTATTATGTAAACAAAAATACTAATTTATCAATTTGTCATCAGAGAAAAGGAATCATTAAGCTACACCACTAACGACTTCTTGTCATTGAATCGTGCAGAGATTTTAATTTATCTTCAAACAACTTCAAAGGTTATTAAATTAAGAGATACCAGTCCCGAGTAATATATAAAATGTATAATTCATTACTCTCATGTTTTAGGGCATCAATTTGTTCCTGAGAAGTTTGATTTAGTTGTGTTCACTTAGACATAAAATAATCATCAAAGCTAGTAACTACTAAATTACAGAGAGTTATTTTTGGAGCTCCATTTATGTCATTGTTCAGAGTTCTTATTAAAAAAAAGAAACTTTTGCTCTTTCACCTGTAATAATGAGAGTTATGGCAGTTAGCTAGTCCATCAAAAATAAGGGGAAAAGGGCTAGCCCCATGGCCTAGTAGTTAAGCATGTGTGCTCTGCTTCAGTGTCCTGGGTTTGCAGGTTCAGATCCTGGGTGCAGACCTACCCCACTCATCATCCATGCTGTGGTGGCAACCCATATACAAAATAGAGGAAGACTGGTACAGATGTTAGCTCAGGGCTAATTTTCCTCAAGCAAAAATAGAGGAAGATTGGCAACAGACATTAGCTCAGGGCTAATCTTCCTCAGCAAAAAAAAAAAAAAAAAAAAGGGAGGGGGGAATCTATATGATAATCATAAACAATGAATGCTGATTCAACTGGTACTCCACGAAACACAGAAAAGATTTTATATAATAGGAGATAAGCCAAAACAAGTTCTTGAAGAAGAAAGGATCACTGCAAACACCCAAGCAGAGGAACCTGACTGCTCCATGAAGGGTACACTTAGGAGAGATGGACTGCACATAAAGAGAAATTAGCCAGGAGAAAGCTCTAGCTGTCAATCGAGGTGATGGCGGCTTATACTAAGAACCATCCAAAGAAGACTAAAACTGGATCTGAAAAGACTCAGTAATAAGCTAGAAATGGGTCAGTTTATGGAGAAAGATAAGGAATACGAAACAGTGAAAAACTGAACAAGAATACACTGGCTTTCCTGATTCCATTTTCTTCTTTTTAAAGAAGCACTTGCTGAACAGCTTCCTGCCTAAGTAACATAGTTCAGCTGGGCCAAATGCAGAGCTGAGTGTGTGGTTTTTGCAGTTTGGGTTAATATATGACATTAGTCTTTTCAGATGAGGTTCCTTAACAGCCATGTTCTGCTAACTCTGCAAAATAGTGGGAACCTTTTGCATTTCTCCTTCACAGATGATCTTTGAGAACATAACTCCACAGCAGCCAAGATAACAGTTCTATGAAATTCACAGTTTTTTTTAACTTGTTTGTTTGAGAGGCACCAGTCATAATCTTGCCAGACTTATGTGAACTGCCACAACAGATGCCAGAGTCAAATTTCACAAACTCAAAACATCAGTGCTGTACCAGAAAGCACTTTGGAGATAATCAACTTTTTCACATTGTGGAAGAGAGAGTGAATTTACTTGACTTTTATTTCTAAGGTGGTGATTTTGGTGGAATTATTGAAATTCTAAGGCAAGTGTCTGCAAACTATGGCCTGGAGGCCAAAACCAGTCCAGTGTGGAAAACCATCACACTCATTCCTTTACATAGTGCCTACGGATGCTTTCATGCTACGATGGCAGAGTTACGATAAGAGACCGTATGGCCCCCAAAACTTAAAAATTTTACTGAGTGGCCCTTTATAGGAAAAGTTTGCTGACTCGTGTTTAAAGATACTACGCAGTATTTCATATTTCATATAACTGTAGTCTCTTTCATTTAATGATTTCTATGATTGCTTTGTGTACTTTCAACTAAGATTTTACTTTTCACTGTGTGTTTTTTACACTAGGGCTCAACAGTGCTATTTTTTAATGCTTAAAAAGGAAGCTGGAAAGGTAGATTCGCCAATTATTTTTATGTCCTAAGGTTGATACACATATTTACACACAAAAACATACATAGAGTGAAATCATAAGTCCCCTGCCACCCTCCCCATCCACAAGCCACTTTTTGCCACTAAGGCAAAGAAGTTCGAATGTCTGTCTCTCTCCTGCTTTCATGCCAAACTACTCACTTTTCTATTTTGTGGCTTATGCCCCTCAAAGCTGCCTTTGACATAAATTGTAGACAAGAATGGATGGGAAAATCAGGTGTATTAGATGTTGCTTCTAAAGTCTCCTGGAATACCGTTCATATACTTAAGATGCTACAACGGCATTTTTTTTAAATAAAAAAAAATCAATAGAATGCTTATTTTGATGCCTCCATGTGCTACAGAAAACCTGCAGAGACAAAATGTGGCATCAATTCAAGCGTCCTCAGATACATTTTTCAAGAGATGTGGGATAAAAAGATATCTAATAGTACATTTAAATTTAATAAGGGAATAATGTTTGTAAAAGTTAATAATGTTTTTAGAAATTAAATTTATCATAGGCTAGATAATTTAGGGCCAGTAATGTCCTCAAATCAATAATATCAATGACTACTTATTATTTAAAATAATTAGAAATGTATATTTGTACCTTCATATTTATGCAATTTTGTTGGTCACAGTCAGAATTTAATTCATGCAAAGGTTTTGATCAGAAATACATTCACCAATTATGAAACTTTCTATCAGAATACAAAAACACTACTTTAAAATATACTTTTCAAGAACACATTGCACAAAGAGTGGGGAATGTCAGTATCAAGGAAAAATCAGAATAAACAGGAGCCTCCTTTCTCAACTTTTTAAAAACTTGTGGTAAAAAAATACACCATAAATTTACTCCCTTAACAATTTTTTTTTTTTTTGAGGAAGATTAGCCCTGAGCTAACTACTGCCAGTGCTCCTCTTTTTTGCTGAGGAAGCCTGGCCCTGAGCTAACATCCATGCCCATCTTCCTCTACTTTATATGTGGGACGCCTACCACAGCATGGCATGCCAAGCGGTGCCACGTCTGCACCCAGGATCCAAATCGGCGAACCCCAGGCTGCTGAAGCAGAATGTGCGAACTTAACCGCTGAGCCACTGGGCCAGCCCCACCCCTTAACAATTTTAATTGTACAGTATAATACTAACTATATGCACATTGTTGTACAATAGATCTCTAGAACTTTTTCATCTTGCATAACTGAAACTCTATATCCACTGAATAACTCCCTATGTCTCCCTCCCTCCAGCCCCTGGCAACCACCATCTACTTTCTGTTTCTATGAATTTGATTACTTTTGATAACTCATATAAGTGAAACTATACAGTATTTGTCTTTTTGTGGTTGACTTATTTCACTTAGCATAATGTCCTCAAGGTTCATCCATGTTGCATCATATGACAGGATTTCCTTCTTTTTTCAGGCTGAAGAACATTCCATTGGATGTATATGGCACATTTTCTTAATCCATTTACCCACTTATGGACATTTAAGTCATTTCTACATCTTGTCTATTGTGAATAATGCTGTAATCAACATGGGTGTGGAAATGTCTCTTCAAGATCCTGTTTTGAGTTCTTTTGGATACATATAAGGAAGTTGAATTGCTGGATCATATTGTAGTTCTATTTTTAATGTTGTGAAGAATCTCCATACTGTTTTCCAAAGTGGCTTCACCAATTTACAATCACACCAACACTGCACAAGAGTTCCAAGTTCTCCACATCCTTGCCAACACTTGCTATATTCCATTTTGATTTTGTTTTGTTTTTTGATAGTGGCCATCCTAATGGTTGTCCAGTGATATCTGCTTGTGGTTTTGATTTGCATTTCCCTGATGATTAGTGATACTGAGCATCTTTAATCTGCTTGTTTGCCATTTGTACACCTTCTTTGCAGAAATTTCTATTCAAGTCCTTTGCCCATTTTTTAATCAAGACTTTTTTTCTTGTTATTGAGTTACAGGAATTCTTCATATATTTTGGATATTACTTCCTTATTTGATATACGGTTTGCAAACTTTTCTCTCATTCTGTAAGCTTCTTTTTCCCTCTGTTGACTGTTTCCTTTGCTGTGCAGGACTTTTTAAGTTTGATGTAGTCCCATTCGTCTATTTTTGCTTTTGTTGCCTCTGGTTTTGGTGTCATATCCAAGAAATCATGGCTCATTCCAATGTCATTAAGCTTTCTATGATTTCTTCTAGGAGTTTCATAGTTTCATGTCTTATATTTAGATCTTTAATCCATTTTGAATTAATTTTTGTATATGGTGTAAAATAGGGTCCATCTTCATTACATTGCATGTGGATATCTAGTTTTCCCAATACCATTTGTTGAAGGGACAATCCTTTCCTCATCCCGTAGTCTTGGCACCCTTGTTGAAGACCAGTTGACTGTATACGTTAGGGTTCATTTCTGGGATCTCTATTCTGTTCCGTTGGTCTGTCTGTCTTTATGCCAGTACCATACTGTTTTGATTACTGTAGGTTTGTAATATGTTTTGAAATCACGAAGTGTGAAGCCTCCAATTTTATACTTCTTTCTCAAGATTGGCTATTTGGGGTCCTTTGAGATTCTGTGTGAATTTTAGGATGGTTTTTCCCATTTCAGCAAAAACTGTTATTGGAATTTTGTAGGGAGTACTTTAAATCTGTAGATTGCTTTTGGCAGTGTGGACATTTAAACAATATTGAGTCTTCCAATTCATGAGCAAAGGATGTCTGTCCATTTATTTGTGTGTTGTTTAATTTCTTTTAGCAATATTTTGTAGTTTTAGCATACAAGTCTTTGACTTCCTGGTTAAGCTTATTCCTAAGTAATTTATTCTTTTTGATGCTATTGTAATTGGGATTTTTTTCTTAATTTCCTTTTAGGATTGTTACATTGTTACTGTATAAAAACACAACTGATTTTTGAGTACGCATTTTGTACCCAGCAACTTTGCTGAATTTGTTTATTAGTTCTAACAGGTGTTTTTTGTGTAGAATCTTTCGGATTTTCTACATATAAGATTATGCTACCTGAGAATAAAGAGGATTTTACTTCTTCCTTTCTGATTTGGATGCTTTTCACTTCTTTTTCTTGCCTAATTGCTCTGGCTAAGACTACCAGTACTATGCTGAATAGAAGTGGTAAGAGAGCACACCTTTGTCTTGTTCCTGATCTCAGAGGAAAAGCTTTCAGTTTTTCACCTTTGAGTACGATGTTAGCTGTGGACTTTTCATATATGATCTTTATTCTGTTGAAGTAATTTCCTTCTATTGCTAGTTTGTTGACTGTTTTTACCATGAAAGGGTGTTGGATTTTGTCAAATGCTTTTTCTGCATCAATTGAGACGATCCTGTGATTTTTGTCCTTTGTTCTGTTAATGTGCTGTATTAACATTTATGGATTTTCATATGTTGCATCATCCTTGTATAACATTTACACATAAATGAGATTATAAATTTCCTGCTACCCTCCCCATCCACAATCCACTGTTCGCTACTAAGGCAAAGTCTGACTATTTCTCTCCCTACTTTCACGTCAAATACTAACTGGGATCCTCATTTATCAGGGATCAAAGTATACAAACTTTTTAATGACTCATCAGAAACCTAAGATAGCCTACAGCAGAATCTCTTCTCACTTTGTGACTCACCATCCTTAACACTTGACTTTTAGGTGAACCATATGTCTCAGTACAAGTATCTTTCCATAGTGGTTTTCATCCACCCGAGGTTATCTTAACTGTCTATAATTCACCTTAAACAGCAGTGGCAGAATCAAGAGGTAGTCTGAAGAGTATTATCTAGAAATAAGCAAATTAGCCTTCTATGTAACTCACTCAATTTTGTAAAGCATTTATTTACCTCAATCATTTATGCATATCTACTTTAAAAATATTAAAAAGTTTAGAACAATAAAGCTGTGACCTACCCAATTTCTGGCTATGGAAAAAAACTACCTAAACTTTTCATCTTTGTACCTTTGCGAGTAGCACATAATTCCTTTCCATTTCTCACCCCCATCACCCCTGTGCTCAGCCATATTACATACATGAAATATGTTTCACCTAAAAAATTTTCTGATGCTACTTAGATGATTACATTAGTACCTAAGAGAGGGAAAGAGCCTTCTTAAATATTTTCCAATAGTGACCACCACAAATGACATTCCATCTTATTTTTTTTAATAATTCAATAATGTAATACCTTCAAAATTCAGACAAAAAACCTACTGTGGAACCAAAAAGCAAAAAAGGAAAACTGGATTAGCAACACACAGCCTGGTCCAAATGACAAACCTAGAGATATAATTGTAAGTTCAACTCAGTTTTTAAAAACTAAAAGAATAATGCAAATGGAAATTTGGCAATTCAGAATCTAATGCATTCTCTAGATCTGTGGCCATGACTCACAAAAAGTAATACATTTTACACTGTGACCCAAAATGCACATATTCCTATGCATATAAAACTGAAGAAATATTAATTAAAAAAGATTTTACCATGTTCAATATACTCTCATGTTTCCTACTCTGATTTTTAAAATACTGGTGAAACCCACTAGAGTGATTTTATAAGCTACTCAAAGAGCATGACCCAAGTACTAAAAACACTGTTATAATTATTTATACAATTAGATTTTGAAATATATAGGGATGGTCCCAGGGACAGAAACTCATAAGGTCACAGTTCTTTTATTCTGTAAAACCATGGAGGTCTGATAAAATCTGATAAAAGTATGGATCGCATCCTTATCAAATGCTTACAAGAACATACACAAAACAAATTGCATATAATTTTGGAGGCTGACAGAAAGTCAAAGTCCATACATGGAGGCAGAAGCAACAACAACAACAAAAATGCACCAGGAATTGAAGATATTAAATTTTTTTTTTGATGAGGATTAAAATGACAATTAAGCCCATTATACCTCTAAGGACATGTTTAAAAGACAGAAAACACATAAGCAGAAGTAAATATGAAATGATAGATAAAACTTTAAAAATAAATGAAGCAAAAACTGATAAAACTGAAAAGAGAAAGACAAATACACAATCACTGCCAGAGATTTTAACACACCTTTTCTCAATAATAGGAAAAATAGATCAATGAGCAATAAGGATTTTGAAGATTTTAGTAAATATTATCAACTAACTGAAGACAACTGATATTTACAGAATTCTATGCTTAACAACTACAGAAGACACATTCATTCCAAAATCATACAAAGTGCATGACAACAAATTAATTAAATGAGAAATTAATGACAAAACATTTCTAGAAAATGCTCAAATATTTGGAAATTAAGCAACACACTTTTACCTTACCCATGTGTTATGGGCTGAACTGCGTCTATCTAAAATTCACATGTTGAAGTCCTAATCCGCAGTACCCAAGAATGTGACTATAATTGAAGATAAGGTCTTTAAAAAGATAAGTAAGTTAAAATGAAGTGATCAGAGTGGGCCCTAAGCCAAAATGACAAGTGTCCTTATAAGAAGAGGAGATTAGGACAGAGACACACAGAGGGAAGACCTTGTAAAGACACAGGGAGAAGATAGCCATCTACAAACTAAGGAGAGAGGATCTGGAAAAAAATCAGCCTTGCCCACAACTTGATCTTGGACTTCTGGGTTCCAGAATTTCAAGAAAATAAATTCATGTTGTTTAAGCCATCCTCTACATGAGACCTTGTTATGGCAGCCCTAGTAAACTAATACATCATGATCCAAAAAAAGAAAAAAATCACAAGGGAAATTAGAAAATGATTCAAACTGGATCATAATCACAGTTTATTGAATATAGCTAAACAGCACTTAGAGAGAAATTTATAGCTTTAAATTCTTTTTTTTTTTTTTAAAGATTGGCACCTGAGCTAACAACTGTTGCCAATCATCTTTTTATTTTTTCTCCCCAAATCCCTCCAGTACATAGTTGTATATTTTAGTTGTGGTCCTTCTAGTTGTGGCATGTGGGATGTCACCTCAACAAGGCCTAATGAGCGGTGCCATGTCCATGCCCAGGATCCAAATCCTGGGCCACCAAAGCAGAGTGAGCGAACTTAACCACTCGGCCACGGGGTCGGCCCTAGCTTTAAATTCTTATCTTAGAAAAGGATAAGGATAAAAATCAATGATCTACACCTCTCTATAATAAAATGCTGAGGTGGAGGACGCAAATTTAACTGAAAATAGGAAGAAGGAAATAATAAAGATAAAGGCAGCAATCAACAGTGAAAAACTATAAAGAAAATTAGTAGAGCTAAACATTGTTTTTTTTTAATAGATTAAATAAAATTGATAAATATCTAGGAAAACTGGTAAAGAGAAACTTAAAAGAGAGAAAACACAATTTATCAATATCAGAATTGAAAAAGAGGACACCACTACAGACCCTAGAGACAAGAAAAGAATAATTAGAGAATATAATGAACAGCTTATGGCATATATTTAACAAAGCATTTGACAAAATTCAATCTCTATTTATGATTTTTATAAAATCTCTCAGCAAACTTGAGAGAGAAGAAAACTTCCTAGGTGTTACAAAGATCATGTATGAAAAACCTGGGGCTGGTCCCATGGCCGAGTGGTTAGGTTTGCACATTCCCCTTTGGCAGCCTGGGATTCGCTGTTTCAGATCCTGGGTGCCTACCCGGCACCACTCATCAGGCTATGCTGAGGCGGCATCCCACATAGAGGAACTTGAAGAACCTACAACTAGGATATACAACTATGTACTGGGAGGCTACGGGGGAAAAAAAGGAAGATTGACAACAGATGTTAGCTTAGGGACAATCTTCCTCAAACAAACAAAAGAAAACAAAACCCCTACAGCTGACATCATAGTTAACGGTGAACATTAAACACTTTTCCTCTAAGATCAGAATCTGGGTAAGGATGCCTGCACGTACTCCCCAAACTGATCTATAGAATCAATGCGATCTAACCAAATTTGGAGCAGGCTTTTTTGGTTGAATTTCACAAGCTGCTTATAAAGTTTTACATGGAAATGCAAATGACCTGAAATAGAGAGAGGAGTTGAAAAAGAAGAACAAATTGGGAAGAGTTAGAGTACCTAATTTTAAGAATTACCTTAAAACTACAATCAAGGAAGTCTATTTTTGGCTTCAGGATAATCAAGCAGATCAATGGAACAGAACAGAGTCCAGAAATAGACCCACCTCCACAGGGCGGATTCATTTACCACACAGACACCAAAGCAATTCGACGGGGGATGGATATTCTTTCCAAGAACTGGAAATAGAAGAACTGGATAACCATCTGGGGAAAGCCCCTCAATTTCTACCTCACATCATCCACAAAATTAATTTCAAATTATTTACAGACCTAAAATATAAAGCTCCTAGAATGAAACATACGAAAATATCCTGGTGATCTTGGTGTAGGTAAAGATTTCTTAGGACTCAAAAAGCAGTAACTATAAAGGAAAAAAAAAAAACTTAAATGGACTTCATCCAAATTAAAAAAAAAAACTTTTGCTTATCAAAAGACATCATTATAAAAATAAATAGCTGATGGGTAAGCCATGGAATTGACTTTTTCTTTCATTTAAAATTGCTTAAAATTTTTAATTGTGGTAAAAAAATATGACATAAAATTTAGCATCTTTACTATTTTTAAGTATACCATTCAATGGTGTTAAATGTATTCACATTGTCGTGCAACAGATCTCCAGAACTTTCAGAATTCGCTTTTGTCCAGGTTATATACAGAACTCCTAAAATTCAGTAACAAAAACACAAATAACACAATAAAAATGGGCAAAAAAAAAAAATCAAAAGAAAGATATATGAGTGGCTAATAAGCACATGTAAAGGAGCTCAATATCACTCCTGATTAGATAAGGAAATAAAAACCACAATGAGATATCATTTCACACATACCACAATGGCTAAAATTAAAAAGACTGACACCACCAAATGCTAGCAAAGTTACAGAAAAACCTAAACTCTCATATATTGTTGGCAGATGTGTTAAATGCTATAACTACTTTGGAAAACTGCTTGACAGTTTCTAATAAAATTAAACTAATATCTACAGTATGGACCAGCAATTCTACTAATATGTATTTACTAAAGAGAAACGAAAGCATATGACTACAAAAAGATTTGTACAAATACATTTATAGCACTTTTATTCATAATAGCCAAAAACTGGAAAAAAAACCCAATTGGATAAATAGATTGTGGCATATTTACACAATGGAATGCTGCTCAGCAATAAAAAGGAATACATGATGAGGCATGTAATACCATAGATGAAAAAGTCAATGCTGGAGAACTGAATGTCCAAGTATAAGATCAAACAAAAAAGCCTCTAGAAGACAGCACAGATGAATATGATATAGGGATAGGACAAATAAAACTGTAGTGTAATGGACAAGATGGATAAATTGTATTACATTAAAACCTGGAACTTCTGTTCATCCAAAAACCACTGTTAGTAAAAAAGTAAACCATACTGTGAAAGAAGATACTTACAATGCATATAACTAAGTAATTATATGCAGAATATATAAAGAACTCCTATAAACTAATAAGAAAAAGACAACCTAAGAGAAACAGGACCAAAAGTCTTAAACAAGCACTTATTCAAAGGCCAATAAGCATATGCAAATATGTTCAACGTAATTAGCCACAGAAATGCAAATTAAAACTGCAATATCTTGGTACTTCATACCTACCAGAATAGCTATAGTTCAAAAGACTGACCATACCTCAAGTCTTGGCAAGTGTGTAGAGTAATAGACTCTCATATACTGTTAGTGGGGGTGTAAGTTGGTGCAACCACCATGGAAACCTTTTTGGTACTTTCTACTAAAGCTAAACATATGCATATACCATAACCCAGCAGTTTAACTCCAGGTAGATAGACCCAACAGACATGTGCACCAAAAGACATTTATAAAAATATTCAAAGCAATATTATTTATAATAGTCCCAAACTGGAAGCAACACAAATGTCCACAAATAGTAGAATGGAACAATAAATTGTGGTATATTCATACAATGGAATAACATATAGCAATGAAAATTAGGAATTCCTGCAACAACAACATGGATGAATCTCACAAACATAATGCTGAGCAAAAAACGCCAGACCAAAGGAATATGTATGGTTTGATTCCATTTTTACAAAGTTCCAAAACAAGCAAAACTAATGTATTTTATAAGTCAGGAAAATAGCTACCATGGAGAGGGATGGGGAGGAGTGACCGGGAAGGGGCATGAGAGAGGATTCTGGAGTCATGTCCTATTTCTCAGTCAGGGTGGGAGTTACATGAGTGTGTGTACTTTGTCATAATCTGAGCTCTATACTTAGGATTTGTGTACTCTTCTGTGCTATACTTTGTTTGGACTATGATTTTACTCTACTTACAAGCTAATAAGGTAGCCTGTTGTCTTTTCATGGGTCAGAGATGGAGGACTTTATCGTCTGTAGCCTAACATGGGGGTGTTGTGGATGAATCCAAAGGGATGCCTGCACACAGAGTAAGATGCATTACCTGAAAGGAATTTTGAGTTTAGGCAAACTGCCCTTTCATAGCAGGCAGTCAGAAAGCCTGCTCTTCGACTCAGAGGGAGACATTATCTCAGCTCTCAAAGTTGCTCATTACAAACATCCCTGAGAAACGGCCCACGTAAAGACCAGTCAGGGCTTTGCATTCTTGGTGCACCCAGTAGGGGAGGGCGAAGGGGTGATTAGGCATGTGTGTGGTGATGGATTGTAATTAGTCTTTGTGTGTAAACATGATGTAATCTACACAGAATTCGAAATATATTACAATGTATACCTGAAATTTATATAATGTTATAAACAATATTACCACAATAAAAAAATTTTTTTAAAAAGAAAAAAAAAGAGAAATCCAAGAGATCAATAGAATAGTACCTCTGAACATACTTTAATAACAGGCTTGGTAGATCTTTTTTTTTGATGAGGAAGATTGGTCCTGAGCTAACATCTGCTGCCAATCGTCTTCTTTTTGCTTGAGGAAGACTGTCCCTGAGCTAACAGTTGTGCCAATCTTCCTCTATTTTGCACATGGGACACCACCACAGCATGGCTAGATGAGTGGTGTGTAGGTTCACACCTGGGATCTGCAGGCATGAACCCCAGGCTGCCTGAACTCAACCACTATGCCACCAGGCTGGCCCCTTATGAGATTTTTTTATACCTAAAAAAAGAAGATCAGAGAACTGCCATAAACATAATGCAACAAGATTTCAGCCAAGCCATTTGACCCATCATTATAGTCCTTTGGATAAAATGGAAATGAAGTGAGCTAGATAGAATTATAGTTAAGATTTTTAAGCTATAGTTAGGATTTGTAGGCTGAACAACAGCTATGGAAGCTTGATTTAAGATTTGATGGAGATCTGTCAGGTTATCAGAAGTATGACTTGGAATTGTATGCTTGATCCTCTCCTTCTGAAAATTTTTATCAAGACTTTGGATTAAGAGATAAAAGGCTTACTACACATAGTACAAAAAAGTTAACTGAAATTGTTCTGATATCCTGAAAAAAAAAATAAAAACATTTGAGGTGATATCAAAGCTGCTTCCAAATTAGTGAAGAGCTTTTTTCATGAAATAAGAACTTGGTTATTTTCTTTATAACTTCAGGTTTCAAGTAAGTTTTATGTTTTTAAGTGTGCTAGGATACCATGTCTAAATTATTTCTTCAAAAATACAAAGAGAAATCTTTAAGTATGGGTTAACACTATCTTTCCACCTTCAAATATTTGCTTCAGAAGAATTTCACCCCTTTATTGCTTAGAACAGAAAGCTATGTTGCTTAACATTTAGAATAAAGAAGTACAAAGTGGGTACTTGTGATGAGTCTGACATATTTCCAGAATGATGAATAGTCATGATAAGAAAATGATTTCTCATATTGGATAAAAGACTTTAGAGGTATTAAATTTCCTAGGATGGATGATTTTTCAAGTCGATTAAACCCTTAACTTGATCTACCTTATTAGGTAAACATACATAATAAGACTGTTGGCATTCTAATAAAGTACAGCAGATAGAATTATTTTGGCAGTATCTTATACAAGTAATACTTAGCCCACAAACACTTGGGATTTCCATGAGAATCAGGAAAAAATTCCCTTTTCCCTTCCCTGAAAAGCAAAACCCTTGGTAGGGGAGTTTAATATTAAAAGTGTCTTACATGTATTTAATAGTTTACATGTGCTGTCATAGGCACTATCTCATTGAACCGTCTTAACAATACCATATTAGTTGACTTTCCCAAGAATGTACTACAAGGTCAGGGGTGAGGCTGGGTCTCAATTCCACATATTTTGTCTAGAGACCAGAGTTTTCTTGGCTACAGCAGCTTTCCAGGTATAGAACAGTGACTGTGTCCTGAAAGGACATGCATTGCCATATGTCAGGCGAGGTACATATGACAGTGAGGAATACCAAAGTCCTCCACCTGAGAGAGGCCTTAGGGGGCTTCCTGTCAGGCTGTGCAGTGTGCAGCCTCTCAAGCGACACAATTAAGCTCTCCTGCCAGTTGTCTCACAGAAAGTCTCCTGTGATACTCTTTAGGTGGAGGCAGGGAGTTTTGTCTAGAAATGATACAGGAAAGAATAATGTTCAAAGGACTTTAGAGTAGAAAAAATAAGACTAAAAAAAAAAATAGGTGCTTAATTCAATTCCAAAGGATTCCAGGTAAATATCTGAAGGCCTAGGAAAGATTAAAGCATATTCTGTCTTCTGGTTGTTCTCAATCTAATAAGGGAGATTGAAATTTCAAAAATAAACTATAATACGAGACAGTGAAATAAGAGCTAAAGAGATGCACAAGTAATATGTTGTAATGGTTCAGAAACATTCAATGAAATCTGACTTGTGGGACTGGAGAAGGATCCAGAGGGCAGGTGAGGTTTTGAAAGATGGAGCAGGATTTTGGTGGGGGAGAAACAAAGGAGGAACACCTATATTTATTTTGAAAGGGACAGATTTAAACCAAAACAAAGAGCAAGCTCTTGAGAAGTAAGCATCCACAGAACCAGGTCTCAAGACTCAAATTTCTGTTTGTTTATATTTTCAAGTTGCCGAAATTTTTGTGCTACACTGGCACCACCACTGATGAATACTGAAGTTTCCTCCTAAGTAACTGCTAGGAGGAAAAACTAAATCAAGTTCACTCTAATACTGAAAATATCTTTTTCTTTAAACTTCGTCTAGGATATGAAGTAAACGTTAGCCTTATTTGGAGATTTTCTAGTATGTGCTACAAACAAGTATGATCCTCTAGAAGCAGAAGAATGTTTGGCCATAAACAGATATTCCTCCTAATTCAGATCATCATGAAACAGGTTCCCAATTACGCTGAATGTGCTCAAATCAAGTGCAAAAAAGACACGTTAAAGTAATTCAGTTTTAAATGTTTTTCTCAAGACAAGTACTTTCAGAAAGAGATAAGAACCATGAATGCAGTAAACTTCTAGCTATCTAAGGGGAAAAAACCCACTTTCTGTATGTCTTTAAAATTACTTTTAATAGGTTTTTGCTATATAAACTTGCAGAATGTCTTCTCATCTCAACTTTGTCAGTAATTAGTTGTAGGAACTTGGGTAAGCTGCTCAATTTCTCTGGATTTCATCTATTACATAAAGGGACTTGGCTGGAATGACCTGTAAGGTCCAATCTACACCCAGGAGCTCAGTCCCAATAGAAAGTGGAAATGTGGGGATTATATAGCCCTCATCTTTGAGTTCCCAGTCTTAATATGCTCTACGTTGGACACATGGCATGCAGTCACATTTTATTCAGTGCAGAAGTTTTCCACTCTTACTACCCAGCAGCAACTGTATGCCGGAACTGCAGCACTGTTATCTGTGTGTATGACCTCTTGATAAAGCTGGAGCTCCTCTGCAATTCTCCTCCACTCTCAACTCCCATCTCAATAATCAGTGCTATTGTTTTTCTGATACCTGATTCAAGCAATCTGAGAATAATGATTTGTTTATTAACATACTTTAGTCTGCATATCCAATTTACAATCTTCTTCCTTGCCCCTATCATTTACCCTTTACTGTCAACTGCCTTAGCCCAAACTCATAATCATACACTTTTAGATAAGTAAGAACTTTCTTTCTAGATCTGAAACTCCACAAGAAAATGGAATAATCTTGCCTTATAGTTTGCCAGCTAATTCACTCCCATTACTCAGACTTAAAATCCTTAAGCATCTTCCTTCCTGATTCAACAAAAGATGACTTTTACTAATACTGTCAAATCAAAATGAGTAATGCATCCTCTATCCCTCACAACCCATACAAGTTTACTTTTACAAACAGTAAATATTTCATTAACTGTTTACATAGATTTTTACGAAGTTATTATCTGACCTTTTCACAAGCACTCACATGGAGTAGTCCAGGTTTTTTATGATAAACTCCCAGAAGGCACAGCCTAGTAGGTAAGTCACTTTGTACAACACCATGTGCAAATATGCAATTAAAACTGTTTTCATTAAAATGATAGGCTAAATGCCACAGAGAGACCATCAAAAGAATTTATATTACACAGGTATTCTTTTCAAGTTACTGTGGTCATTTCTTATCAGATATTATTTTCATTTTATGACATGAATACAAGCTTAATGAGCAAACAGAGAGAAAAATGCTGTGTATAACTGGGAAATTCTTTTTCACTTTGGTTATACTTTATTCATTTTACCTAAGAAGAAAAAATAACTGTATTTATCAAAAAAGGTAGAGTTTTGTTAAACTACCAACCTTACAACCCTAAATGGATCAAGGTAAAATCATACTCTACTCAACAAGGATAGATTGGTAAAAGGAAATGAGTCCCTTTAAGTAATTCCTAAATGGCCAAAAACGGCTCCAAGAGCACATGTTAGCCTTTAGTCTAGAATTGGGGTCAAGGTGAGAAAAAGAGCTGTCGAGTTGCCAGTGGCTCAGCTATAGTATCTGACAGCACACTGCAGGGCAGTTTACACAAGGGAAAGGGTACCCTCAACGTTTGCAGAATCTAATCTGACATGACACCTTCTGCCTTGAACAGATTTCTTTGAGGTAACTATACCCTTTTCTGGATATCATTTTCTTGCATGGCTAACGGTGCCCTCAAGCTAGAATTTTGCCTAGGGGTTCTAGTATCTACACTGATAAGTCTTCCTTCTACAACCAGAACACTGTTTATCTGACTTCCAACTGTACATAAAGGGGAAAATATTTTATTAATGCTAGGAAAAAATGAAGAAAAAGCTAAAATTACTACAACTTTGTTTTGCAATTCATTCACTCACTCACTAATATGGTGTAATACCACACCATAAGACATGCAGTCAAGACTCATGATGAAAGAATCTATGTTTCATTCCACACTCTAGAGCACCAATCTGGAGTTACCATATGTCAAGAAAGCCTTTGACAACTTCCCAATCTGTCTCCACTTTCCTAGACAGAGGAAGGTATTTTTCTATACATTATCACCCTTTGTAGAAGCTTTTTTTCACTTTTATGGAGTATTTCTTCTTTCCTCCCTTCTCCTCTGTGTAGCAGTGGTTAGGACACTTTCAGAACCACAGCATCTTACTAGTGATTTTGAATAGGTCTATGCCATTCAACTAAGACAAAACAGGTTCTGGTAAATACTTGCTCTTCCTGGTCTTCTTCCACCACTACTGGAAAAAATAGACAAGGATTTTTTTTAATATAAATTTATCTTTAAAAGCCTCCCATCATTATTATTATTATTTTTTTTGAGGAAGATTAGCCCTGAGCTAACTACTGACAGTCTTCTTCTTTTTGCTGAGGAAGCCTGGCCCTGAGCTAACATTGGTGCCCATCTTCCTCTACTTTATATGTGGGACGCCTACCACAGCATAGTGTGCCAAGCGGTGCCATGTCCGCACCCGGGATCCAAACCAGCGAACCCTGGGCTACCCAGAAGTGGAAGGTGAGACCTTAACTGCTGTGCCACTGGGACGGCCCCTCCCATCATTAATTTAGTCTGGTATTAAAATTGGTGGGCGGGCTGTGGTAAGACTTAGGATCTCAAATACAGTCTGTAGATATATGGGAACAAGAAAAAAAGTGAATGAAATCTCATTTTGTTCTCTTCCTTTGTTCCCATCCTTTCAACATATAAGAATTTTGGCAAAAAGATTACCTGCCTGGTAGCTGTATTTAAAAATCCTATTAATAGTTATCTTCTCTCATGGACTAAATAAGTTATGTAGGGACCAACTTTGACAGTATTCAAATATAAGAAAATAATGTGGACTTTCTATGTAAATCTGTTGGTGGCAAAATTTTCTAGATAATTCCTAGAGGACAACTCCTAGAGGGTAAAGAGTTTATGATCTTTTATATTCTTAGTAGGTAACTATATCCATCATGTAAAAGTGACTTGGTAAATATTTACTGAATGTATGACTGGTTTCTACAAGAGTTGTCTACTCTAAAGGAGTTTGTCCACTTCTCATTCTCATTGCTTGGATGACAGGAAAAAAGACGAGAGTCAGTAAACAGACCCAATCAAAGGTACACTCCTTTTTCTTGAGGGAAGGCCTAAGAGAAAAAGACATTAATATGAGCTGGCTCAATTCTCCAGACCTATCAAAGTTTACTGAGAAAAAAGAAGAAACTGGAAGTCAGATGACTACTCATTTTAATACAGATGTAAAGAAATTACCGAGAGATGGGAACGTATAAACGATGCAACATTAAGTTAGTCATGCAGATGCTAATCACTTTCTTGACAGTGAGGAGTAAAAAGACAAGTTTTGGTTAGTAATGACTAATAAACTACCAGCTTCTCCACAAGTATTATTTTCAAGATGACCACTGCTGCAATAATTTGTAGATTCCATGAACATATCATGGAGCCCTTAATTGCTGTATAATCTGGAGTGAAGTGCTGTATAATACTAGTGAAGAGGAAAGTCACTAGTGGTATGTTTTTAATTTTGCTCCTTTTGTATTCTTAGACTCTAGGTGTTCCTCACATAGCTGTTGGACCACTCTGAAGCAGTCCCAGATACTTCTTGGGCCTAGCTGTGGACTTTTACAATGTCTTGGGATACTGGTGATAGCTAAAACTGGTACTGGCTAGTTTATTTAAAAAACTTGTGATTTGTAGGTTTACACTAAATAACCTTTTTGAGCCATAATTTCCTCCTGTGTAAAACGGAAATTATAGTAATACTTAAGTACTATATAGGGTGACACAAATCAGATTATTTATTTATGATTATGAAAAACTAATCAGATAATATGTTTGCAAGTCCTTTATAAAGCCATTTTATTTGTCAAGTTTGAAAAGGTTAAAAAAACATAATGTTAATTGTGTGATATCCCTTCCTCTGCCATTACTCCTTTATTTCTGTGTGGCTGTTGTTAGGGAGCCAAAGGATATGCATGGTGGTTATTGACCATGGGAGAAGGAAAGTCAAAAAGGAGATTAAAGACAAGGCAGTGAAACTATACGGAAGGGGAAGGAGTATAAGAAATGAAAATGAATCCTTGGGCTGTCCAGACAGCACGAGGAAGTTAGGAGTATTACCCTGATAGGTGGCCCAGAGTAAGCAGTCTGCTTCTATTTCCAAAAGGCCTTACCATGTAAATGGTCCATAACAAATTGATACTATCTTTTAAAATGAGTGGTAAATGGGAAGAACATTTTTGAAAAATTGAATTCCACAGTCTGCTTTTTTGTAAGTAGCTTCCGTTAATAAGACATTATATAATTTAAAAAATATTCTAAATGCAGTAATCGTTGATGCTACAAAATATTTTGATTATTTTACCTTAATTTAAGTTAAGGGTTTTTTTTTTAAGGCTTTCTGGTTAAATGGCCAGACTAGACTGCATTTAAGAGTTAATTTATATAGTAAGGAGAAATCAAAATAGCGTAAATATCCAGCAAATTTCATTACAGTTGATCCTGTACTCTAAATACAATTTCTCTCAGAATGTGACACCTGACTATCTGGTAGAGTGATTCACAAACATTTCTGTCCTACAATCTCTCGAGTTCTTTCACTTTAGCACTATTGTTAAAAATCTGGCACTATGTAGTTTCATTCTTGCTTTTATTAACGTAGCTGATATTGAAGATGGTGTACAAAGGGCAGACAAGGTAGGTGATACTAAGGATAGTGGATAACAGGCAGATGTAGTTAAGAGAGGTGAAGAAGGCTGGCTTGTCCCATTCAGAGGCTCACTAATGAGAAATAACTTGGAGTCTGAAGACCTGAGACTGTGTAGTGGCTCTGGCCATGAGGCCTTGGGCAAAACACTAACTTCTCTGGCCTGTCTCATCCACACAACCGTGGCCTAATAATAACCACCTCACAGGGTTGTAGTGAAGAGTCAGAGTTTAGCACAGAGTCCAACAAATAGAAAGCTAAAAACTCGAAATATTCACTCTTATTGTTGCTGTTGTTACTAACATTGTTAGTATACTAAACTTCCCCCAGACATCCAGTTTGATAACAATGTCACAGTAGAACGTTATAAAAAGCACACCTATTCACTAACATGCAAGTAGACAGAAGACAGCCATTCAGAATGCACTAAAATTACCACACAAATCTGATGTTATGAGACAAAGAGAAAATAATAAGAGAATACAATTTACTTCAATTAGAGCACATTAATAAATTTTTCTTTTAGTCTAATGTAGACATACTGGTAATATTTCATTTATCATATAATAGATTCTGTCACTATTCTGTTACATGATAGAAGACAAATTTCAATGTCTAGTTTCTGAAATTTTATTTATTTCTTGTTGCCAGCTCTGCCCTCCACCCCTTTCCTTGGTTATCTTCCTCCTCATATGCAATTTGGCTTATGTGATGATGTAAATTTTTACAAAAAAAATAGCCAAAAAGAAAACTAACTCTACACGTAATTCATATAAAAACTTAGGTGGGTGTTGTAAAGGTTCCAATTTGAAAAACTAATCTTTAGAAAATTATATACTAATAAAAACTGAAAGCTAATGTTAAAGAGCATGTGTCCCTCTGAAATAGCTCCCAAATTGTTTTTCCACAATTCTTTTCTGAAAATACATTATAAAAATAATAAAATCGCTTTCTTACTTTATTATGCTTATGGATACACATGCCACTCAAATGTGCAGAATCCCAGGTAAATATTTTGTAGAAGGAAAGCAATATTTCAAACTGAAAAAAGATGATATTCTTCCTTATTATTACAAAATATATTTATAACAAGTTCTAACTACGATTACTTTCCAACTATGATTAGTTTCCAATCATGATTAGTTTAGATATGTTTTTAGGTGGTGGACAGGTATATGTTAAAAATAGTAAGCAGGGGCTGGCCCCGTGGCCGAGTGATTAAGTTCAGGTGCTCCACTTCAGTGGCCCAGGGTTTCGCTAGTTTGGATCCTGGGTGCAGACCTAGCACTGCTGATCAAGCAATGCTGAGGCGGCATCCCACATAGCAGAGCCAGAAGGACCTACAACTAGAATATACAACTATGTACTGGGGGCCTTTGCGGAGAAGAAGAAGAACAAAAAAAAGATTGGGAACAGATGTTAGCTCAGGTGCCAATCTTTTTTTTAAATAAAAAAGCTAAGCAAATACCATTTCTAAGATATTTTTAGCCAGGAAATTATCTAGAAAGTAATATTCAAAAGTTATATACTTTCGGGGGCTGGCCCCGTGGCCGAGTGGTTAAGTTCACGCGCTCTGCTGCAGGCAGCCCAGTGTTTCGTCGGTTCAAATCCTGGGCACGGACATGGCACTGCTTGTTGAGCCATGCTGAGGCGGCATCCCACATGCCACAGCTAGAAGGACCCACAACTAAAAATATACAACTATGTACTGGGGGGCTTTGGGGATAAAAAGGGAAAAAAAATCTTAAAAGAAAAGTTATATACTTTCATACTTTTGGTAATGATGTATGGATCTGCTTTATAGCCAGATATAATGTAATATTCTATGCTTGCATAAAAATAGAAAAGTGACAAGCAATGATGTTAATGTGGAATAGCTACATCTTCTTATATTAAATTTTTTCTGTCTTAACTAATCAGAATCCTTGAAATTACCCTTTGCTTTATGGAAGACCAAGGAAAGAGAAATGAGAGTTGATGAGAGATGATGGATTGAATGATTTGGGATGGGGAGCGTACAGAGGAGACACAGAAAAAGTTAGAAAACTAATCATAAAGGCAGAGTTTGATACTTAAAAATTTATTTTAGTTAAATTAGGAATACCTGGTTCAGAAAAAAGTTCAAATTGATAAATAAGACATATTAGATAGAGAGAATACTAAGAACAAGTCATCAATTCATTAATCTTGTCTCTGTTTATACTTCCAGAGAATCATGTTTTTTAAATGAAGTTCTGCATTAATATTAGTTAATATTTAGCACAGTAAATTAAAATTTACTTAAAATTTCACATCACTTAATCTACAACAGACTATATCTGAAAAATAGTTCACGTCAGTGAGTCCAATTTACACTCTACAAGAGAACACACAAATCCCAAGGTACATTTATGATTACCTACTGTTAAAAGTTGTAGAAGCACATTTTGGAATTGTTCAATATTCTAAGTTTACCACTGCCTGTGGATTATATAAAACAACTTCAAGGTCCATTCTACCCTGAATATTTTAGCTGTCTAAAAAGATGAAGTGAAACAGATTGAATCTTTCATTCAACACATTTAAATTTTTTTATTTCCTTAGTAACTTAGATATTATTCAAACAGAAAAACCCATATGGCTCATCTTTCTCAAATGGATAACACATATACCTCTACACTGTCTTGGAAATACAAGGACATTTTGAAACATCCTTGACATCAACATCTTCTTTCCTTTTGGCAAAAACTTTGTATTTTCTCTGGAATACTTCCAGAACCCATCCTAACTTGGACTCAAAAACTGCTCTTCATAGCTTAATCATTTCTCACATCAACTATTAAAATTAAACTCTTCATAAATCTATCTTCAGTACACTCAGGGGGTAGAGACAGTTCAGCCAAATTATTTTATCATCTAACTTTGTCTCACATACTCTGGTTTTCTATACATCCTGACACGTTTCAGAAATTGTTATTCTATTTGTCCCTACCCATTTCTGTCAGGTTTTGAGCTCTCTAAATATCACTTGTCCTCCAAACCACCTACTTACCTTCCACTTGTCTTCTAAGCTTGATTGTCTCTCTCTTGTTATGAATTGTTGAGTCTGAATCGTGATTTTGCATACACTGCCTTCCAAACTCTTTCCTATTCCAAAAAAGTATTTTTTTATATTTCACCTCAGAATTATATTTCCCTATCATATTTATGGACGACTTTGGATAAAATGTTTTGTCCACTGAAAGCTATCTGAAATTCTACTGTGTCTGTATATTTATTTTCTTAAAATCTAAAGGTTTTATATTCAAAACATACCAAGGAAAAACTTACTGACCTGCACATTAATAGTACTTTTCTGTTAAATTAAAATTTAATTGTTTGGTAACACTCTCATAGGAAGAGAAAGAAATGAATGCCTCAGATTAATTTTTAATTAGTTAATTAACATTTTGATTAACAATCTGAGCCAAATTAGGTAACTACTAGTGCTTTGAAAATACTGACAGTTTTCCTCGGTTGGATATTGTTTACTCCGAAGTATCTGGGTACTATAGGAATCTGCTAGCTCACTGAACTGAAAATCCAATCTATACTTAATGCTACTCCTCAGCTCAGCAGCAACTAAATTTATTTACTAAGAACTTATAATGTATTAAGAACTGTGCCAAGTTCTTTACAAATATTATTTCATTTAACTCTTGGAACATTATTATTCTCATCCCTCATTTTATAAGTAAAGAGGTTGAAGCTTAGAGAGATTCAGCAACTTGCCCAAAGTCACAAGTCTACAGAAGTAGTAGAGTACGAACTTAAACCCACATAGAGCTCCAAAGTCATAGTGGCCATGTTTACACTGGCAAAAGTCGCTCTAAAGGATACCAGCTTCTAAATAAGAGTGACAGTGCATTTTGAATTCCATTGAGCGTTTCTTTTGAGTGTTAAAGTGAATAACCAAAGAACATCACAACTGATTAGAGAGAAGCTTCAAATACTTTGGGGGTGGGTATTTTTCCCACTGGAATGAAATAAATTTGGCCTAAAGGGACTTTATATAGAGATAAGAAAAAATACTTTCTGATAACTCTTATTCAAAAAGACTTATACTTCTATTGTGATTGGGGTATGCAGTTTGCCTGGCCACTTATAAACTCATCTCTTATATGTACCTGCTCTTACACAAAATACTGAGAAGGCTTCTCAAAGCACAGGCTCACAGGGAGCCACTATATTTTCTAGAAAAATTTCCTGAGTTCAGATCTAATGCTTAATCCAGAGGTCTGAAGTTTGGGTTGGGGAATATTCATGAATCTTTCCTATAACAAATCCACTTAGATATTTGAAACAGTAAAACTTAACTCAAAATATATCTCCAGAAGAGTAAACAGAGATGTACAAAAATTTTTACAGAAGCTCTCTTTATGACAGCAGATGACTAGAAAAACAATTATCAAGTAAGGCATAAACAAATGCTATGCAACTATTAAAGAATAAGTTAAGTCTATAATAGACTGATGTAAAAAATCTCCAAGATATTTTATGAAGTAAAAAAATACAAAAAGCAGAAGAATACGTATGGTAAGTTACCACTTGTATTAATAAAAAGAAGTACATGCATATATGTTCTATTTGCACAGAAAAGCTCTGGAAGGATAAAACTAAAATTAAACAAACAAAAACAACAACAAAATCCCACAAAAAAACTGTAAGATCACCTGCCTCCAAGAAGAATTCCAAAGAGAATAGGGGGTTAGGGATGGAAAAATGGCTTTTCATTGTGTTTCCTATGCATACTTTGAAAGTAATGTTTAAAAAAAGGTCACTACACTGCCTAAAACACAGCTGCATTGGGAATAAAATAGAAAATAGGTTACCCTGGCCTATGAAGACTTTCATCTTTCCATCCCTCCTACCTTTCCAACTTTACCTTGTGCCAGCCTCTCCCAGGCTCACTATGTCTCAGTCACTCTACCCTGTTTGCTGTTATGCAAACACAAAAGCCATTCCTCCTTCACAGCTTTTGCACTTGCTGTTCACTGTGCCTTTCCCTAGCCGTTTGCAAAGGTAGGTTATTTTTATCTTTCAGGTCTTAACACAAATGTCACCTTCTCCCAGAGATGTTTCCTAAGGCTTCTAACATAAATTAGGTGCCACCTGTTACCATCTCTCTGAGCCTAACTCTTTTTATAGCAAAGTTTACAATAATAAATTTATTTGCAATTATTGTTAAACATGTCTCTCCAACTACACTGAATTCAGTGGGGGAATAGATCACAGATATCTTTTCCACCAATGTATAGGGTGTATGGAACTTAGCTGGTTCTCAGTAAGTATTTACCAAATAAAGTAATTAATCCAAACTTCACAATAATAGGTTTATAAAGGATGGAAAGTCTTAAAGAGAAACAGGTGTATTTCCTGTTTCTAAGTCACTTAATACAGAGTGATATATGTGTTTCTAACAAAAATAGTGATTTTTGGCTTATTTTTATCAAAACTGACTAGTTTAGAATATCTTTGAAAGAGTAATAAAGCTCCTTCAAATTACAGCCTCATTAGCTTAGAAATTCACTTTCAAAAGAACTGAAGACAATAAATTTAACTCTTAAAAGTAAATAACCTCGATATATTTATAAATTTTTCATATATGATTACCTATCTTTTATTTTTAAAAAGCACTTTCAGAGACGCAAAAAATTACAAAAAGACATGTATTAAGTCTTTTATCCTACTCAACAAATGACAGATGTTAACTACAGGTAAAGTTTCTTTCTTAATTTTAGTAGCTAAGATAGAAAATACAGAGATTCAACCACTTGCTGGCAGCAAATATCATCTCAGAAGATAAATTCATTTGGAAGTCATTATCAAAGATCTTCAAGGTGCTTTCAATACTACTGCAGACAGACTGACATGAAAGAGAAGGAAAAAAACACAGGAAAACAAAGTCTTAAAAACCAGGTGCTAATATGAAAATATTTAATGCATGTAATCTCTTAAGATACAAAATTATTAAAGACGTTATATACAGTCACTTTGTTAATCTCTTTCAGTTTGCTATATAAAGCCTTTCATTTTGAATGCAGCTATTGTCAAATGTGATACTGTTTTCTCAAGTTTGACAGAGATTTTAGGCAAATTTATTCTTTCTAGCAAAAGGGTACATTTTCTAGGTGTATTTATTAGGCTCTTGGTCTCAGGCACAGCTGTGTCAGGTACTGAATCATATCCTTCCTGGAATTGAAATTCACACCCATAAATAGGTACCAATGACAATCTACTTCAGTTTTACAGAGAAGGACAAATGAAGGCAAATAAAGAACAGGAAAGTTCCACATACACAAAACCTTTTTATAACGACAGTTTCTAATATTATTTTCACATTTTCAATGACAAGAGGCTACACAATGCTTAATGTAAAGTGTGACCCCTCAAGATGAATTTGTGAAGATGTTTTATGTTACATAGCATCTGAAAACCAAGAAAGGGAAAAAAAGAGTACCTAAATGAGAAGAGAGATATTAAATATGACCAGAAAACCAGTGCAGAAATGAGAAAAGAAAATAATGCATAATAAATTCTCAGACGTAAGTAATTTGGTTAGTCATAAAAATGAGCAGTTAGCAAGTATAAGATTGACTTCATTCTTAAAAGTTTATTCAAATTTCTGAAGGAAACGGAAGAGAAAGCAAAAATATATATATTCCCACCCAAAAAGACACAATAAAACACAGACTCTTAGGCCTGAGGGCCTAAAAGATATTCGGTATTTTCCATGAAATTTATCATAAATGTGAAGAAGCTCTGACTCTGATTACATTATTTACCCTTGAAAGCTGACAAGGACAGCAAGAATCTAGCATGTTCAGTTTAGGGTCACCACAAGATGACACCTGAAATTGAAATAAATCATTACTACGATCTACAAGGCTTTGCGTGATTTGAACTGCGCCCCCTCTCTAACCTCATCTCCTACTCTCTGGTACCCTCACTTCATCCACACTGCTCTTTCTGCAGCTCCATCCTCCAGATACCTACATAACTTGTTCCCTCACTTTCATCAGGCTTTTACCTGAAGTTCTATCCTACTGAGGCCTTCCCTGGCTGTTCTCTCTAAGACTTCAACCTCCACCCATGCCAATAATTGCTATCTTCTTTCCTCTATGCTTTACTTTTTCACACCATTCAACACACTACATATTTTACTTATTTATCTAACATATTTCTTTCCCTACTAGAATGTAAGCTTCATGAGAGCAGGGATTTTCGCTTTTCGTGGGGTCTTCTGGTCTGTTTTTTTCACTGTTGAGTCCCCAGAACCTGGCATACATAGTAGACATTCAGTAACTGTTGAACAAATGAATGAATAACCTAACAGAATATCCAGCCTTAAATAGTTTTTAAGTAAAATTCTATTTAAAGAATATTGGTATCTATGAGTAGAGTGATACACCTTCTCAAATATGAATGTATAAGGTTTTCATTTCTTCCATAAATTTAAGAAGAGTCCAGAGTTTGTCTGGCTATCATTTCTGAATACATAGGGTAACTTATAACTAGAAAAGGATATAACTTACAACAACAAAGGGATAAAATTTTCAAACAAAAGCAAGAAGATAGCATTACAATATCTTTGGCTAATGCTGACAAGAGGCATTTGTTTTGGGTTTCTACATAAAATATAACATGAATATGTACAATATTTCAATGGAAGTAGAAAAAAACTCAACATACTCACTTTTCAACTTTCATCATGAATAAAATAAGTATTTTTTAAGAACTTTGATTCAACTGACTTTCAGTTGTCTCTTAATCTTCAAAACATTGTGCTCCCCATTGTTTTAATTAAATAATTGTTTTCCTTATAATTCTGATAATACGAAAATCTCATACCGTCAGATTCATACATATTAGATAAGTAAGAGGGGGAAATCTATCTGTAAAAATAAGGCTTTATATGTCAATTTTTTTTTTTTTTCCTGAGGAAGATTTGCCCTGAGCTAACATCTGTGCCAATCTTCCTCTATTTTATATGTGGGTCACCACCACAGATATGGCTGCTGATGAGTGGTGAAGGTCCCTGCCCAGGAACCAAATCCAGGCTGCCAAAGCAGAGCGTGCCAAACTTAACCACTAGGCTGTGGGGCTGGCCCCCTAAAATTAGATTTTTATTTCAGTTGAATTCACTACAGTTTTAGTAGTCCTATTCATACTTCTAACATTTGCAATCAATTTAAGTAGGCTTTCAACAATAAAGCAAATTTTCTTATCATTTAAAATATTACTTTAAACTTTATCTCTGAGAATTTTAAGACTTTTCCATGTGTAATAACCAAACCTTAAAAATGATAACCTGGGGCCAGCCCCATGGCCAAGTGGTTAAGTTTGCGCACTCTGCTTCAGTGGCCCAGGGTTTTGTTGGTTCGGATCCTAGACGCAGACATGGCACCACTCATCAGACAACACTGAGGTGGCATCCAACATGCCACAACTAGAAGGACCCACAACTAAAATATACAACTATGTACCAGGGGGATTTAGGGAGAAAAAGAAGAAAAAAAAAAAAGATTGGCAACATTATTAGCTCAGATGCCAATCTTTAAAAAAAAAACAAAAAAAATGATAACCTAATAAAACAGCAGTAAAACTAACTAAACTAGTACTTTAAGGAACTTTAAATCCATGTGGAAGGATGCATATGTGTTCAGAACACCTACATTTTCGTTTCAATCATCAAGCAACTTCAAGTACCATAAAGTCTTTCCAAAAACGGGATCGAAGAGCAAGAATATGGTTCAGAACATGCTTTGTCCTGCTCACCAGGATGCCTCTTGGCAGGAGGTACTCAGAGGTATAAGTGCCATCAGATGCTCACAACATTAAAAAACATGAGTAATGTCACTCAAATACGTAGGATACATCTATGGTTCAAATGCACCATGAAAACTTAATGTTTGTTATAGCATATCAACCTGTGCTCAGTGATAGAAAAAAAATCCCTAAGCAATTCTTTAAAACCACTTAAGTCAAAGATGTGATACAGTAATAGTTATTACATTACAGGTTTCATTTCTTGTATTCTTCTTCTGGATGAATGTTTGTAGCCTTTAGGTCAACCTCTGAGAAAGAGTCTGCACTAATAGAAGGGAGTGGTCTCCCTGAAAAACAATAGGAAAATGCCAACACCACACATGTGGAATACCATCAGGTTATCAATTTATGTCCTGGGTAAATTAAATAAAGCTACTAACTTCAAAGGATATTACTGCTGTTAGTGTCTGGAGAAATGGCCAGTTTAAACTATTCCATCTGCATTTGTTTGGGATATTAGGTAGCAAATGAAACATTAAGGCAACCCAATGTATCATTTGGATGAGAAAGAAACAGGAACTTAAAGATGCTATCTTTTTAACATGTTGTTTTGAAAGTATTTTACCTTACATCAAAAGTATTATCTGTGATATAAAATGGCAACCAAATGTATTTATTTTGCTTTTCATTAACTGTAATATGCTTGAATTATAAAATAAAGACCAATGTCTAAGTTTAGGTATTATCAGTTAACACATAAAAGAAAAAAACCATTCTCGCAAATTGAAATTTACAACACACTAATTTATAATTACTCATTTAGACTCATACCAAATTTGTTTTTAAAAAGTATTCTATCGAAGAGAAAGACACTCTCTGTATGACTCCACTCATACGTGGAAGTTAAACATATAGACAAAGAGAACAGATTAGTGGTTACCACGGGAAAGGGGGGATGGGGGATGGGCACAAAGGGTGAAGTGGTGAACCAACAACACGACTAACAAACAGCAATGTACAACTGCAATTTCACAAGGTTGTAAACTATCATAATCTCAATAAAAAGTTTTAAAAACAACAACAAAACTATTCTATCAACATCTCCAAACACCATAAATGAACTCCACAGAATTAGGTTCTTCGTTAGTAATTTATTAGCAACATAAAAAAATTGAGCCACTGAGTTGACATCTTATACTTTTTGGTACAAAATATTAATTTAATAATTACTATGTTGTCCATTTTCTTGAACTCAAAATTTACTGCTGTGAAGTGACATTGTTATACAACTGGCAATGGGTTAAATTCATGTAAGGTAAGGTGCCAGTTTAGATTTGAGGGCTCTTTTTTGAGTGCCAGGAAGCATGTTCCTTAATCTTTTGTTGGCACAATTTACCCTTTCTACATTTATGACGAGTGAAAGAAACAAATGCCAGGTCAGTATCCAGAGCCAAAACACTGGGAGTTTGTTATCAAAGGAGCAGAAACTGTCATTTCTAGTGACTACCATAATAACCTCTAAAGCTATAATGTCACATAACTGAAACTGATAAAACCACATAAAAATATACCATGTAATTATGAATTGGAGGGGTAAAATGTTTATTTTTAAAAAGAATTTAACATGCCAGCAAACATTAGTGAAGTTACCTACAGAAATCACAAGTGGAAATGAATAATTAAAAGAAAGGAAATTTGACAATGGAAAGATTTCTACTGAAAAGTTAGAGACTATGAGAAAAATATTATTAATCAAGTCATTTCTAAGTGAAAATAGCTAAACAATATAAACTACATGAGCTCAATTTCTTTCGTCTTTTTAAACATGCTATTGAGGTGAGATATAGTTTGATGATGTCTAAAATCTGGTAAAAATTCTTCAATAATTGTAAAAGTTCCAAAGGCATAAGTCATTTTAAAAATTAAGATAAGGCTGAGGATTGCCAAGGGGCATGCATCTGTGTGAGCTAAGGAATGTATCAATTAGTTTCAGGAAATTCAGAGCTCAAAGAGAACATCCAGGTCAGAAAGAAGGGGTTAGTTAGAAATCTCTAGTGAAAGAAAGAGTGGAGGCTGACATTTTGTAAGTCTTGCTAAAATTAATCACCTCTATCCAGAATCTGCACAGACATTGCTGTCCTTGGAGGTTAAGGTGCTTAGTCTCCTATTCATCAGGGTACCTTGTGACAGCCCTAAGTTAACCACATATATGAAAACAAATGACAGCTGCCTGGATCATATATACTCCTTTAAGTCATAGTTTGTCTTTAAAAAAAAAAAAAGTCCCCTCATCATTTCCTTCATTTGAATTTCTAAGTAATAAACAACTTGTCTGCAAAACAAAATGGGGTCATATTTCAACATATTAGAGTTTGGTTTTGTTTTTAGTATTTCCTCGTGCCACTTAGAATAGCCTTTTGTTTGACTTACTTATCCAGCAACCCATAAGCAAGAAAGTATATAAATAAAGTATTTGTAATTCAAGAGATGATTCAAATAAAGGCAGGATCATCTTGTAGTGTTCACTCTAAACTTGAATTCTCAAATGCTTATAATCTCTTCAAACATTACTCTGGTTAAAATATATGTCAGATTTATGATTCCAAAGAGCTCAGTTATCTGACAAGAACAGAAGCATATTAAATTTTGCATAATACATTTTTGAAATGGCTTGCACATTAGACACTAAGCAGTTATTAAATCTTGCTTTTAACCTACCAGTTTTCTAAATCTTCCCTCCACAGCTTGATTCCCAGGAGAGAAAAACGTAACTCAAACAAAAATTTTCCCTGTTTACGGCAACAAGCTATTTACTTATCTGTGCACAAGGCTGAGAAATTATGGAATGGAGATTCAAGTATTTGCCCATAGGGTATCTTACACAGACATTTTTCTTGAATTTTCATTTGTATTTTCAATTCATAAGAGGATTATATATTTTGACCCACTTATAAATTGAACGACATAAAAGAAAAACAGAAAGAGCACTATTTTCCCACTTTCTATTTAACTGACGTTGACAAGTTAGTTTGAGCTCTCTGAACCTCACTTAGCTTATTTGCAAATGGGGATAACAATACTGCCTGGTAGAACAAATGACATAATGTTAATTAAAGTATGTTGACAACTGTAAAATATTATGTAAATGTAAAATATTATATATTATGTTACTTTTAAGAGAATTAAAATTAGCTGATTATTTCCCCATCATGCCTTTTATAAAAAGGGGAAAGGACAGAAACATACTTCTGAAGTAGTCTATTTGTTATAAGAGGTTTCAAATTTAAGAAAAATTTTCCTAACAACTAGAAATTATAGGTTAGAGCTAAACTTTAGAGGTCATTTAATCCAGCCATTTCAGTTTTACATATACGGAAAGAAAGACTCATGAAGGATAAATAGTACAACATATAAACAAAACAGTCACAAACGGGGGTGGAAAGGGAAGAACTAAATGCAAACTTTACGTCTCTCAATTTGTTCTGTCATTCTTGGCGAGAGAAATCTAGGGTTAGGATTAGAGGCCGGGGCAGGGGCAGGGGCGGGATCAGAGGTTGGGTTAAAGTTGTGGCTGGATTATAGCAGTCATTTTAGCAAGTCAATTTTTTCTGAGCCAGCTATAATAAAAATTATGATGAGAACACATAAGAGGGTTATTATGATGAACATAAGAACACACATCATGGCTATCATGTGCATATGTGTGTTTGGTATACACCACACAATCACAGTACATTAGCTCTTACAGCAACCCTATTATTCTTACTTTACAGGTGAGGGAACTAAAGCAGAGAAGGGTTAAGTAGGTTGAGCAAGGTCCCACAACTTCAAAGTGGCTGAGCCAAGCTTTCAGCCAAGACTGCCTAGCTCCTGGGCTTTTTTTTTTCAGAGCTGTATTGAAGTTCAGTTTATATACACAA
This sequence comes from Equus przewalskii, assembly GCF_037783145.1. Taxonomy (NCBI): domain Eukaryota; kingdom Metazoa; phylum Chordata; class Mammalia; order Perissodactyla; family Equidae; genus Equus; species Equus przewalskii. The sequence continues at coordinate 61,284,284 of NC_091843.1, forward strand.
AACTCACCCATCTTAATGTACAATTCAATGAGTTTTGATAAATTTACAGAGGTATGCCACCATCACCACAATCCAGTTTAGAAGATTTTCAACACTCCAAAAAGATCCCTCACGCCCGTACATAGTTAATCCCCATCTAACCCCCAGCCCCAGGAAACCACAAATCTTCCTTCTTTAGCTATAGATGTCTTCTGTGGGCATTTCATAGACATGGAATCATACAACATGAAGTCTTTACCTCAGACTTGTTTAATCAGCATAAAAGTTTTTGAGGTTCATCTGTATTGTAGCATGTATTCGTAGCTCATTTCTCTTTTTTATTTGATAGTGTCTATTGTATGAATATATTGCTTTGTTTATCCACTCATCAGTTGATAGATATTGGGTTTTTTTCTACTTTTTTAGCTATCATAAATAATACTGCTATAAGCTTTCACATACAGTCTTTGCATGGACATATGTTTTCAGTTCTCCCGGGTAGATACCCAGGATTGGAACTGTTACTTTATATGGAAAATTTACAGATAACTTGAAGAAACTGTGAAACTTGTTTCCAAAGTGGCTGTATCATTTTATATTCCACCAGCAATGTATGTAGGCTCTTGTTTTTCCACATCCTTACCAACACTTATTAGAGCTCAAGATCTCCACCACCACCCTCTATAGGCTTTTCAGTGATCATGCACATATGTCACTGAATGTTGGAATCAGAAAGAGGGAGGAGCTAAGGGAATGGAAAAGTGAGGAAGACAGATCTTACATTTGTTCAAAGACAACCAAATCTATTTCATTTCTCTTCTGTTTGTTTGTTTGTTCTTTGCTGAGGAAGATTAGCCCTGAGCTAACATCTGGGCCAACTGTCCTCTACTTTTCTATGTGGGTTGCCACCACAGCATGGCTGACAAGTGGTCTATGCCCATGCCTGGGATCCAAACCTGTAAACCAGGGCTGCCAAAGGGGAGTGTGCTGAACTTAACCTCTACGCCATGGGGCTGGCCCCCTCTCTTCAGTTTTTTCTTTAAAAAAATTTTTAATACTTCTTGAGAGTTTTGGTTCACAGAAAAACTGAGAGAAAGGTACAGAGATTTTCTATATAACCCCTGCCCAAAACAACACAGCCTGCCCCATTATCAAGATCCCCTGCTAGAATGGTACATTTCTTACAAGTGATGAACCTACATTGACACATCATTATCATCCAAAGTCCACAGTTTACATTAGGCTTCACTCTTGGTGTTATATATTCTATAGGTTCAAACAAATGTAAAGTGACATGTATCTACTATGATATCATATATGCCAGTTTCACCATCCTAAAAATCCTCTGTGCTCTGCCTACCCCATCCCTCCCTCTTCCATAATCCCTGGCAACCAATGAACTTTTAACTGTCTTCATAGTTTTCCCTTTTCCAGAATGCCATATAGTCAGAATCACATAGTATGTAGACTTTTCAAATTGTCTTCTTTCACTTAGTAACGCAAATTTAAGTTTCCTCTATGACTTTTCATGGCTTGATAACTTATTTCTTTTGAGCACTGAATAATATTCCATTGTTTGGATATAAAACAGTTTGTTTATGTACTCATCTTGTACAGAACATCTTGGTTACTTTCCAGTGTTGATACTATGAATGCAGTTCCTATAAACATCCGTGTGCAGGTTTTTATGTGGACTTAAGTTTTCAACTCCTGTGGGTAAATACTAAAGAGAGTACTTGAGATGATTATACTGTTTTAAAAAATTTTATTAATATGATGAATTACATTGATTCTTGAAGGTTAAACTAGCTTGCAGTCCTAAGATAAACTCCACTTGATCATGATATATTTTTCTATATTGCATTTGTTTTGTTAAAATTGTGCTTATAATTTTTATATCATGAGATCTAGTCTGTAGTTTTCTTTTCCTGTAATGTTTTTGTCTAGTTTTAGAATCAGGTAATGATTGTCTCAAATAATAAGTTAGGACACAGTCTTTCAATTTTCTGAATGGCTTTGTAAAGAATTGGTATATTTTCTTCTTAAAAGTTTGGTATAATTCACCTCAACTGAAGCCACCTGGGCCTGAAGTTTTCTTTGAAGGATAGTTTTTTAATGATAATTCTTTAAAAGATATGAAACTACGAAGGTTGAGTGAGCTTTGGCAGTTTGTGTCTTTCAGGAAATTTGTCAGTTTTCTAAGTTCATGAATTTATTTGCATAAATTGTTCAAACTATTCCCTTAATATCCTTTTAATATCTGTAGACTCTGTAATGATGTCACCTCTCTCATTCTTGATATTGGCATTGATATTGGTAATTTGTGTCCATCTTTTTTCTGATCAGTCTGTGTAGAGGTTTATCAATTATATTGATCTCAAAGAACTAGCTTTTAGTTTCACTGGTTTTCCGTTTTAAATTTTTTCCATTCTATTGATTTCTACTACTATCTACATTTTTTCTTTCTTCTACAAATTTCGGGTTAATTTGCACTTTTCTTCTAACTTTTCAAGGTAGAAGCTGAGGTCATTACTTTGAGTCCCTTCTTCTTTTCTAATATAGACATTTAGTGCTATAATTGTCTCCCTAAGTTCTGCTTTATGGGCATCAGATAAATACTGAGATGTGTTTTAATTTTCACTCGGTTCAAAATACTTTGATTTATCCTCTGACCCACTGGTTATTCATACTTGGATTTTTCAGTTTCCTAATATTTAGAGATTTTTCAGAGAACTTCCTGTCCATGAGCTCTACTTTATTTTCATCATGTTTACAGAACTTAAATTCTTATAAATTTATTGAGACTTTTTTTATGCTCAGAATATAGTCTATCTTGGTAAATATTGTCTGTGTACTTTAAAAGAATGTGTATTCTGGTGATGTTGCATGGAGTGTCCTATAAATGTCAGTAGGTCAAGCTGACTCACAGTATTATTCAAATCTATAACTTATGTAGCGAATATATTTTTTAAAAATCACTTACAGCAACATCACAAAAAATGAAATACTCAGTGGTATGTGTGATAAAAGATGGAAAGTCCTGTACACTAAACTCTACACAACCTTGCTGAGAGAAATCAAAGACCTATTTTACTAGAGATACCATGTCTATGGGTCAGAAGAATCAATATTGTTAAGAAGCCTATTCACCCCAAAATGGACCTACAGATTCAATGTAATCCTAATCTAAATCCCAATGAACTTTTATAGAAACTGAAAAACTGATACTAAAATTAATATGGAAATGCAAAGGACCTCTAGCAGACAAAACAATTTTGGAAAAAAAAAGCTAAATGACTAATATCACCTGATTTCAAGATTTATTATAAAACTACAGTCATCAAGACTGTGTGATATTGACATAAAGACAAAAGGATAGACAGACAAGTATTAACAGAGTCCAGAAATAGATCTACACATATATATTAAAGCTGAAGGTTAAAAAGTCACAAGAGAAAAGGCAGTCATTTAAACAAGCAGTGCTGGAACAACTGGATTATCCTTATGCCAAAAATATGAACTTCAAACCATTCCTCACAATATACACAAAAATTAACTTGAAATGGATTCTAGATTCAAACGTAAATTCTAAAACTATAAAACTTGTAGAAGTAAACACAGGAGAAAGCCTTTGTGACCTTGGGTTTAACAAGATTCCTTAGATACACCATCAACAACCTGATCTATAAAAGGAAAAACTGACAGTTTAAACTTCATCAAAATTAAAAACTTCTCCTCTTCAAAAGACACCACAAGAGAATAAGAAGACAAGTCACAGACTGAGGGAAAATATCTGAAAATCACATATCTGATAAAGAACTTGTATCCAGAATACGTAAAGAACTAATAAGACTCAATTATAAGAAAGCAACCAATACAAGTTAAAAAATGGGCAAATAATTTGAACAGATACTTCACCAAAGAAGATATATGAATGGCAAATTAGTACATGAAAAGATGCTCAACATCATATGTCAGTCAGGAAAGGCAAATTAAAACCGCAAAAAGGCATGTCTACATAAATATTAGAATGGCTCAAGATTGACCAGCCCAAGAGCTGATGAGAATGTGGAAGAACTGGAACTCTCATCAACTGATGATGGGAATGTAAACTAGTATAATCACTTAAGAAAGCAATTTATCAGTTTTGAAAAATTTAAATATGCACATTCCATATGGCCCATTCATTCCACTCCTAGGTATTTTCCCTAGGAAAATGAAAGCACATGTCCATACAAAGACTCGTACATGCATGTTCACAGCAACTTCACTTTTAGTAGCCCCAAAAGAAAAACACTCCAGGGGCTGGCTGAGTGGCGTAATGGTTAAGTTTCCATGCTCTGCTTCGGTGGCCTGGGGTTCACTGGTTCGGATCCTGGGCACGGATCTACACACTGTTCATTAAGCCATGCTGGGGCTGTATCCCACATAGAAAAGAACTAGAGCAACCTATAACTAGGATATACAACTATGTACTGGGGCTTTGGGGAGAAAAAAGAAAAAAAAGAGGAAGATTGACAACAGATGTTAGCTCAGGGCCAATCTTCCTTACCAAAAAAAATTAAAAAATAAAAAGAATCGAAAAGTCTATCAACTGTTGGGTGGATAAACTGTGGTATATTCATATGATGTAATTCTACTCAGCAATAAAAAGGAATGAACTATCAATATACATTATGACATGAATGAATCTCACAATAATTATACTGAATGAAACAAAACAGACAAAAAAAACCAGTCTGTATGATTCCATTTATATAAAATTCTAAGAAATACAAACTAATACATAGCGACAGAAAGCAGACAGTGGTTGACTGGGATGGCACAGAGAATGGTAGGAGGAAGGGACTAAAAAGAGGCATAAAAAATCTGGAGGTGACAGACCAGGTGGTCATCACCTTATTGTGGTTATGGTTTCACAGGTGTATACATGTGGTGATGGTTTCACAGGTGTATACATATGTTAACAGACAATAAAGTATATGTATATAAAGTGTATATCAATTATATATCAATAAAGCTATTTTCATAAAGAGAAAGAATAACAATTATGGTTATTAAAAATTAGATATTTGCCAGGCATTTTCTCAAAAATGAATGAAGGAAGCTCGACAACTGAAGAAAAAAAACAGTGACAGCTTTCATTGCCGGTGATAAAATCCAAGCTTTCAAATGAAACTTAAAATTTTGGAAAACACATACTTGCCACCATGAACTTGATAACTTCCCATTACTTTTCTGACAAGACTAGTGGTGACATTAATGAATGCAATCTGTTGATATTGTATAATAAGTTGTGTGACTATCTGGAAGATCTGCATAACTTGGTCACTGGCTATGTTCCAAATGATGAAGCATGATGTTACAAAATCACGCATGGACAAAAGATGGATCCAAACTGCAAGATCAAGCAAAGGACTTAGTCTAATAATACAGAAATTTCATCAATGCAGTTTCAGATTCCACACTGCAATTCACCTTTAAGAAAATTTAGCAAAATCTAGATGAGAGAGGTGGAGCAAAATGATGGGGTGAGCTGACCTGGGATTCTCTCCCCTCCAAAGTACAACAAAGGACTGAAAAAAACCCCTGAATTTCAGCTAATGAACCCAATGCCAGGACTCAGAGACCTATAGTATCAAAAGACAGAGGACGGAGCCCCTGCTGCCTGCCTCAGAGGAGCTGGAACACTGTAGGAGAGAACCTTGCTCCCTCCCCTAGAAACTGGGATCGCTGCACGGGTCCAGGAAGGAGTGGGGGAGGGGCCGCGCGACTGGGGTATTGTCTAGGACTCCCACCGCCAGTACAGTGGAAACCCGCTGATGGGGGAAAGCTTCTGTGCATGGGGACCCCATAAACCTAGGGCCCTGGGAGACCAGAGAACAGAAATGATCGAATCCAGATCGGTGGGCGAGAGAAACCGTCCCTCCCCGCCCCGGCAAACTGCACTGGGCGCTGCCATCTTGCCCGAAGGCGGAGAGCTCAGAATGCCTGGCACTCGACCCCCATCTAGTAGTGACAGGCTGTAACTGCAACCGAATTCTACCACCATGCAAAAAAACCGCTCCTCTACCATCCAGAAATTTATAAAAGCCCCAGATCAGAAGGAAAACAATAAAAACACAGAATTAAGTCCTGAGGACTTGGAAATAGGTAAACTAAGTGAAAATGAGTTCAGAGCAGCTATAATAAAAAAACTCAATGAGGTAGAGAGAAAGATAGAGAAACAAGCCGAGTTCTGAAGTTACTTCACAAAAGGATTGAAATTATAAAGAAGAATCAAACAGAATTACTAGAGATGAAAAACACAATGGACCAGATAAAACAGAATACAGATTCCCTGAATGCCTGGGTAGACTCCACAGAAGAGCAAATTAGCATAATCAAAGATAGACAGGCTGAATGGCTCCAGAGAGAGGAAGAAAGAGAACTAAGGATTAAAAGGAATGAGGAAAGTATTAGAGAGATAGCAGATTCAATGAGGAGAAAGAATTTAAGGATCATAGGAATTCCCGAGAATGTGGAAAAGGAAAATGGAGCAGAAAGTGTGCTTAATGAAATTATAGAAGAGAACTTCCCAAATCTAGGGATTGAGGGAGAAATGCGTGTAGAGGAAGCTTTCAGATCTCCTAGATTTGTCAAGGTAAAAAGACCTACTGCAAGGCATATAGTAGTACAAAAGGCAAAAATGAATGACAAAGAAAGAATACTCAGGGCAGCAAGACAGAAGAGAATAACCTACAAAGGAGCTCCTATCAGACTTTCAGTGGATTTCTCTACAGAAACCTAACAAGCTAGGAGAGGATGGAGTGACATATTCAAAACTTTAAAAGATAAAAATCTTCAGCCAAGAATACTCTATCCAGCAAGAATATCCTTCAGATATGAGGGAGAAATTAAATCTTTTCCAGACAAACAAAAGTTAAGGGAATTTGTAACCAAAAGTCCTCCACTACAAGAAATCCTCAAGAAGGCTCTCATACCTGAAAAAAGAAAAAAGGGAGAAAGGGGTCACAAATCACAGAGTAGGGAGACAGATAAATAGAACCAGAACAGGATAGCAAATATTCAACTATAGCATTAGGATAAAGGTAAGGAAACTACCAAAGCAAAGACGATCTTATCACTCTAACTACAAACTCATAACACAAGTTGGAATAAGAAATGAAAATAATAATTTAGGAGGGGAAGAGCAAAGGGACTAAATTAGTTTAGGCCAAGTAAGTAAGAGACCACGAGAGAATACACTATATTATACACGAGATTCTAAAACCTCAGGGTAGACACTAAACTAAAAAACAGAACAGAGCCACAAAACATAAATTAGGAAAAATCTAAGAAACCCAGCATAAGAAATTGCAGTATCAAATGGGTAGGATAAAGCACACAGGAAGAGAAAAGCAGGAAAGCCAGATAATGAGAAACAGATTGACAGCTTTAAGTCCACATGCATCAATAATCACTCTCAATGTAAACGGACTGAACTCTCCAATAAAAAGACACAGAGTGGCAAAATGGATTAAAGTACAAGATCCAACAATTTGTTGCCTCCAGGAAACACACCTCAGCTCCAAGGACAAACACAGGCTCAGAGTGAAGGAGTGGAGGACAATACTTCAAGCTAATAGCAAAGGAAGAAAAAGCAGGTGTTGCAATTCTTATATCAGACAAAGTGGATTTCAAAATAAGACAGGTAAAGAGAGACACAGAGGGACAATATATAATGATCAAAGGGACACTTCATCAAGAAGAAATAACGCTTATAAATATCTATGCACCCAACATAGGAGCACCAAGGTTCATAAAGCAACTATTAACAGTCCTAAAGGAAGATGTTAAAAACAACACAATAATAGTAGGGGACCTCAACACCCCACTCACATCAATGGACAGATCATCCAGACAGAAAGTCAACAAAGAAATAGTGGAGCTAAACGAAAAACTAAAATAATTGGACTTAATAGACATATATAGTTCACTTCATCCTAAAAAAGCAGAATACACATTCTTCTCAAGTGCACATGGAACATTCTCAAGGATAGACCATATGTTGGGAAACAAGGAAAGCCTCTACAAATTTAAAAAAATTGAAATAATAACAAGCATCTTCTCTGATCTTAATGCTATAAGGCTAGAAATTAATTACAAGAAAAAAGCTGAGAAAGGCACAAAGATATGGAGACTAAACAATACACTACTGAACAAGCAATGGATCATTGAAGAAATTAAGAAGAAATCAAAAAATACCTGGAAACAAATGAAAATGATAACATGCCATACCAACTCATATGGGATACAGCAAAAGCTGTATTAAGAGGAAAATCCATCTCAATAGAGGCACATCTTAACAAACAAGAAAAATCCCAAATAAGCAATCTTAAACTACACCTAACTGAACTAGAGAAAGAAGAACAAATAAAGCCCAAAGTCAGCAGAAGAAGAGAAATAATAAAAATCAGAGCAGAAATAAATACTATTGAAACGAAAAAGGCGGTAGAAAGGATCAACGAAACAAAGAGCTGGTTCTTTGAGAAGATAAACAAAATTGACAACCCCCTAGCCAGACTTACAAACAAAAAAAAGGGCGAAAGCTCAAATAAACAAAATCAGAAATGAAAGAGGAGAAATAACAACAGACTCTGCAGAAATACAACAGATTATAAGAGAATACTATGAAAAACTCTATGCTAACAGAATGGATAATCTAGAGGAAATGGATAAATTCTTGGACTCCTACAATCTCCCAAAGCTCACTCAAAAAGAAGCAGACAATTTGAACAGACCAATCACAAGGAAAGAGATTGAAACAGCAATCAAAAACATCCCAAAGAATAAAACCCCAGGACCAGATGGCTTCCCGGGAAATTCTACCAAACTTTCAGAGAGGATTTAATACCTATCCTTTTTCAAGCTATTCCAAAAAATTAGGGAGAATGGAACACTTCCTAACACATTCTATGAGGCCAACATCACGCTGATACCAAAACCTGACAAGGACACAACGAAAAAAGAGAACTACAGGCCAATATCACTGATGAACATAGATGCAAAAATTCTAAACAAAATTTTGGCAACCAGAATTCAGCACCTCATCAAAAGGAGCATACATCATGATCAAGTGGGATTCATACCAGGGACACAGGGATGGTTCAACATCCGCAAATCAATCAATGTGATACACCACATCAACAAACTGAGGAATAAAAACCAAATGATCATCTCAATAGATGCAGAGAAAGCATTTGACAAGATCCAACAGCCATTTATGATAAAAACTCTGAACAAAATGGGCATAGAAGGGAACTACCTCAACATAATAAAGGCCATATATGACAAACCCACAGCCAGTATCATACTCAATGAGCAAAAACTGAGCGCCATCCCCCTGAAAACAGGAACGAGACAAGGATACCCTCTATCACCACTATTATTTAACATGGTACTGGAGGTCCTGGCCAGAGCAATCAGGCAAGAAAAAGGAATAAAAGGTATCCAAATAGGGAGGGAAGAAGTGAAACTCTCGCTGTTTGCAGACGACATGATCTTATATATAGAAAACCCCAAAGAATCCATTGGAAAGCTCTTAGAATTAATCAACAACTACAGCAAAGTTGCAGGGTATAAAATCAATTTGCATAAATCAGTAGCATTTCTATATTCTAATAACGAAATAGAAAAAGAACTCAAGAACACAATACCATTCACAATCGGAACAAAAAGAATAAAATACCTTGGGGTAAATTTAACTAAGGAAGTGAAGGACCTATATAATGAAAATTACAAGGCCTTTCTGAGAGAACTGGATGACGACATAAGGAGATGGAAAGACATTCCATGTACATGGATTGGAAGAATAAACATAGTTAAAATGTCCATTGTACCTAAAGCAATCTACAGATTCAATGCTATCCCAATCAGATCCCAATGCCATTCTTTACAGAATTAGAACAAAGAATCCTAAAATTTATATGGGGCAACAAAAGACCCCCAATTGCTAAAGCAATCCTGAGAAAAAAGAACAAAACAGGAGACATCACAATCCCTGACTTCAAAACTTACTACAAAGCTACCGTAATCAAAACAGCATGGTACTGGTACAAAGACAGGTGCACAGATCAATGGAACAGAATTGAAAGCCCAGAAATAAAACTACACATCTATGGACAGCTTATCTTCGACAAAGGAGCTGAGAGCACACAATGGAGAAAAGAAACTCTTTTCAACAAATGGTGCTGGGAAAACTGGAAAGCCATATGTAAAAGAATGAAAATTGACATTCTTTTTCACCATTCAGCAAAATAAACTCAAAATGGATCAAAGACCTAAAGGTGAGACCCGAAACCATAAATCTTCTAGAGGAAAACATAGGCAGTACACTCTTTGACATCAGTATTAAAAGGACCTTTTCGGACACCATGTCTTCTCAGAGAAGGGAAACAACAGAAAGAATAAACAAATGGGACTTCATCAGACTAAAGAGCTTCTTCAAGGCAAATGAAAACAGGATTGAAACAAAAAAACAACCCACTAACTGGGAAAAAATATTTGCAAGTCATATATCTGACAAAGGCTTAATATCCATAATATATAAAGAACTCTCACAACTCAACAACAAAAAATCAAACAACCTGATCAAAAAATGGGCTGGAGACATGAACAGACATTTCTCCAAAGAAGATATACGGATGGCCAATAGGCACATGAAAAGATGCTCATCATCGCTGATCATCAGGGAAATGCAAATCAAAACTACACTAAGATATCACCTTACACCCATTAGAATGACAAAAATATCTAAATCTAATTGTAACAATTGTTGGAGAGGTTGTGGAGAGAATGGAACCCTCATACACTGCTGGTGGGAATGTAAACTGGTGCAGCCACTATGGAAAACAGTATAGAGATTCCTCAAAAAATTAAAAATAGAACTACCATATGATCCAGCCATTCCACTACTGGGTATCTATCCAAAGAGGTTGAAGTCAGCAATTCCAAAAGTCCTATGCACCCCAATGTTCATTGCAGCATTATTTACAATAGCCAAGACATGGAAGCAACCTAAGTGCCCATCAACAGATGAATGGATAAAGAAGTTGTGGTATATATATACAATGGAATACTACTCAGCTGCAAAACAGAACAAAATCATCCCATTTGCAACAACATGGATGGGCCTTGAGGGAATTATGTTAAGTGAAATAAGCCAGTTAGAGAAGGATAATCTCTGTATGACTCCATTCATATGAGGAATTGAAAAATGTGGACAAAGAGAACAGATTAGTGGCTACCAGGGGAAAGGTGGGGTGGGGGGTGGGCACAAAGGGTGAAGTGGTGCACCTACAACACGAATGACAAACATTAATGTACAACTGAAATCACACAAGATTGTAACCTATCATTAACTCAATAAAAAAAAAAAGAAAATTTAGCAAAATCTACTGTGTAGGTAGAACTTGAAGATGGCTTCCCAAAGATGTCCCGCCCTACCCTGTGGAACATGTGAATGTGATTAGCTATCACTCCCTAATTATGTTGTCATAGGGCACAGTCCACCTTACCATAGGGAGATTATCCAGGTGAGCCTGATCGAATTACACGAGACCTTTCAAGAAACTGGAGTATTCTCCAGCTGGTAACAGAAGAGGACATTAGAGAAATTCAAAACACTGAAGGATGTGGCATGCTGGGTATGAAGATGGAGGGAGCCACGGGTAAAAGAAGGTAGGAAACCTTTAGGAGCTGAGAGATGACCCCAGCAAGCAAGGTAACCTTAGCCCAGCGGCAAGGAAAAGTGTTCTGCTACCAGCCTGAAGGAGCATGGCAGTGGATTCTCCTCTAGTGCCTCCAGATAGGAGCTTAGCCTGTCATTCTGATTTTTGGCTTTTTAAGACCCAGAGCAGAGAATCCAGTCAAGCCTGCCTGCACTTCTAACCTACAGAGCTGTGAGGTAATAAATGGGTGTTGTTTAAAACTGCTAAGTTGTGATCCTTTGTTATGCAGCAACAGAAAGCTAAAACATTTACCATAAGCCAAAATGCACATAAACTCAGATCCAACAATACCACTGCTGAAAACTGACCCTACAGATACACTTCAAAATGATTCTTATGATATGAGTCCAAAGATATTCACTAGCAGTTTGTAAAAAGAGAAAGAATAAAAATGGAAAGAGCCGAAGTATCCATAAGTAGATAAACTGTATAAATCCATAAACTGTATAACTTTATAGCCATTACAAGGAAAAGGTAGAACTATATTGATGAATATGAAACAAGGAAACTGTAAGTTACATTAATAAGAGAAAAAAATCTGAAACAGTGTTATGATATTTTTTATAATTAAATTTAAAGGATCAACATAAAATCAAGGTATCTGCATTAAACATTTTTCCAGAAAAAAACCCAAAAAAATAAAAAGCAATTAGCTTTGGGATAGGATTAGATTGAGTGTGAGGTTATCATTTTTAATTTTATTTATACCTTTCGTTACATTTTGAATTTTCTAATGAAGTTTATTATTCTTATTAATTTAAAAAATAATCAATAGATGTTACTTGTCAGTGTCCAGATAAACACTTTGCTGGTTCTCCTGCAAAGTTATCTTCTTTTGTGTTATTCAACTTGGACCTGCCATCTGGAATTTGTCATCTGTGCTCCTTTCCTCATCCATGGTAAGACCAAAATCACTTTTCTTCAAGTCTGCCCTACTCCTTAAACGTAAGTTTCTTGGTGACAACCCTTATTAACTGTGCTTCATTTGCATTTATGTGAATGTTTATATGTATTTATAATATTTAAGTATCCTATTTTAATTAAAATTATAGGCTATTCAATTGCTTTTAAAGTTTTAGACTGTATCTATAATTTTTTCATAAGTATATTGAAAGCTACTTTAAGATATAGATCATAAATAGCATAAATCATCCAAACATACAGTGTACCTAACACAGACAATGCCATCTTGATGCGGATGATCATGATCTAGGAATCCTGAAGTAATATGGTAATATCAAGAAATATTCCAATAGCAAGCAAACCAGTATGATAAAATGGGACCAATTATCCTTCAATAATGGAAGAATTATGTGGACAGTATTTAATGGGTAATCTACAATATCAGGTTTACTCAATGTATATTAAAGTTAGAAATATTTTTCATATCCCTTTAAATTTCTTCTTTTAAAATGAGTAAATAGTTGTTAAAGGTAACACAGCAAATAATTTTCAGTTATTAAATATTGTATTTGTAAATATTATCTCTGATTTTCTACAAAAGATGGATGTATAGTGAAAATAACTTAAAAATATACCGTATCAGTTAGAGGTTATCCTTGTTTGTTGGCAAAAGTTGTTAACCAAAAGATCTGGAGTTTTTGAAAGTCACAATAAAGAAATACAAGGATCACTTCCTTTGTCCATACATAAAAGAGGTTCATAATTTGTAGGTAACCCAAATCACCATAGGATTATTATATACAACCAAACGAGAGGATGTGTGGTAACCAATGAACTAAATATAAGATAGTATGATCACTGTTAAGAAGTCAAACTAAGTAGACTTTTTCTAAACAGCTTTTCTCACATAAGCATTATATATAAATAAATTCCATGTGTAACTGCACTGCAATAATGTATCTTCTCTTAAAAAAAAAGGTTGGCTGACATTTTCTAGAAAATAGTGAAGTGTTATAGACTATAAAAATACTGAGTATGTGTACAAGCTCTTTGTCATCAGGAAAATGTTAAACGAAATCCTTGGAAACTTTGCAAGGAGAAATCAAAGAGACTGAAGATATAAAAGTAATAAAATATGACATTAAAATGTCATTGAGGAAACCTCTAAAATCATATTACCTGGAACCAGTTCCATAATGATGTAGATAGGCTGTCTTTGTGTGCAAACTCCTATAAGTTTGACAATATTGGGATGATCATATTGCTTGAGAATTCTGGATGAGAGAAAAGTATAATAGTTATGATTTAAATACTAAAGCATTAGTTTATGGTCATGAATAGTGTGCACAAGTAGAATACACTTTAATCAACATAATTCAATTTTTAAAACTTCAGTATGAACCCAAATTATGATAAATGGGATATATACAATTTTGATAAATATTGGCAAAATACAGGGACAAATGAGTCAATTCTCCTTAATTCAGTTAAATATTTTAAAAATTATTATCCACTTGGAATGACTAACAACCATGCTAAATAGGAAAAACTTACTTAGTCTAAAACATGTAGAACTCCCCTTCAGAGTATCTGGCTTTAGGCACCACCACAAAGCATAGCTGAAAAGAACTAGTTGACCCAAAACTCTAGGCTGCTAGGGTAGCATCTTTTTGTTTTGTTTTATTTTATGCACATACTTGATTTAAAATACATAAAAATAGAACTCAATTCATACTGGTAAATTCTCTAGAGTGATCACTTCATTAGATTTCTTAATAAATACTTTTTTGATGATCATGATCAATTTCAAGGTAGTAAAAACTCAAAAGTTTTGAGAAAGCTGGCAACAGGTTTAAGAATAATTGAGTAACAGTTTCAATATAGACTTAAGCTGAAGCAGAGAAGATTTAGTTTGGATAAAGGCAAAATTTCATCAGAGGGCTATAAAACTGGCATAGACTCATCCATAGGACTCCAAGCACAAGTTAAAAAAAGATTAGATTCTCTCAGAGGCCTGTCTATCATGATGATTTCTAGTACCAAATTTTATTCCATATTATCCTATTGACATAGTTATAAATTCACTCATATTTGAAAAATGCAGTTTTCTTTCCTGAGAGACTGAAAAAATAACTATATGGAGAAAGATAAAACAGTTTACATGTTTCGTACATGCACAACTAAAGCAGAGATAGCTTTAAGAAAAATGTTTTAGAGTGAAAATACATAATGACTCATAAATGAAAAGGTAAAACTGGGAAGAATTCTAGAGATAAGGGAAATATTCTGTCAATAACTTTGAGCTTCCAACTTCTACAAAAAACTAAAACTAAAGTTTTAGAACGTTTAACTTTAATCCAAAATGTCATTTCTTAGGCTGGAAACTGCCTAGTAAAGAAATTCCACAAAATAGCCAGCATGAACTCAAATAGTACTGAATATCTAAATATATAGCTCTATTGTCTATTAAAGGACACTAGGGAGTTTGCATGGATATAGTTTTCATTTTTAACATTAAACTTGGTAACCTCACTTTAGAAGAGGAAATTAAACGATTTGCAATAAAATAATCACAAGTTAGAAAGCAAGAAAATTAAATATTTTTTAAAATTTTAGATACAACCTTGTACCTTAAGAATACCTATGAATAACTATAAAATAATAAGCCTATAAATTTCAATTGTGATAGCATGCCTTTAAATTTATTAGAGAATATTTTTTCTGAATTGCCAATAATATACATAAAAAAGGTTTGCAACTTTATTCTGTAGATAATATTTAATAAATGCAACAAACTAGCTTAATCCATTGCTAGCAACATTCATTTTTAGATGATGAATGAAGAAATGTACATCAAAATTCTTCATGCCATGGGACTTATTTTTCTTGAGCTACCATGTTCTCTGTTCTCCCACAGCACTATACAGAAACTTCAATTTTATGCATTATGCCATGGTGGAGAATACACACACACACACTGCTTTCCTTCCCTCCCTATACACCACAAATCTGTGGATCTATGGATCCACGTATCCTCCTTCTCTCCCATCCATCCATCCACCCATCCATCCACCCTTCATTCATATGTCCTCCTCACTCTGGCCACAGCACCTTTCTATTTGTCTTGTGTTTTGTTGTATATATTAGATTTTACCACTAACAGAAAAGTTTTAACTATCTGCAAAATAGGGGATCGAGTTGGAAATTTTAGCTAACAAATTTTAGCTAATAATACAAGAAAAGAGAATTATTCCAGATTAGAAAAGAAAAATATGCACATTTTGGAACAAATGCCATACACTCAGTTGAAGAAATCTGAGGTTCTCAGAAAAGAAAGCTAACAGCTGAGAAAAGAGAATCAGTGACACTGTCTAAGGAGGGTAGAATAGAAGTAATTATCTAAATAGATATATGTAAATTATACATTTTATATACAGAATACAGTAACATTCTCACTATTAGGACCACACTGGATATGCACATATATACGTATACGCATGTGTGATAAAAGTAAAAAATACTGCAATATTTTTAAGGACATGACAAATATTCAAGTTTTTAGCATCCGGTTTTTTAGCATCTGGTTCTTTTGACTGTGATTGCCTAGCGGATCTATAACCTAACTCAAAAACATAGAAACTTTTTTTTCCCCACACTATAGAAGTGCTTACTTATGAGGGTTCTAAAAGTGCTTACTTGTACTTCAGCAAATCATAATTTAAGATATCTTCAAATTTACATTTTAATGAGTTATTTATATTATTAAATACATATTTTACGTTACTTTAGAGAACTCACTTGGCTTCTTGTAAAAATTTTATTTTCAGTTCCTGAGGAAGATCTTCTTTACATGTTTTAACAGCAACAGCAGTTTTATCCTTTAATATGCCCTTATATACTTCACCGAAATTTCCCTGGAAATACAAATACATTTATTGTTTGGGATGCAGCCACATAAATCATTGCAAAATACAAGGAGAGTGCGTAATAATGCATTTTGAGTTAATCAAAGCATTCTGTTAGCTTTATTGAGTTTTAAGTGGATATAAAGATTGGGAAGGTTGCCCTTACCAATCTTCAACTTTAAATATACTACCTAACACACCAACCATTGGGGAGATTGAGGCTTGAGGAGAATTGAAAAGGAAAACGGGAAAAGTAAAATTGAAAGAGAATAGGATAAAAGAAGAAACTCAAGTTGACATTGTCAGAAGCACATTAAGTATTACTCCACCTAGTTCCCTTTACGTCCTAAGCTCTAAATTTTACTACATTTAAAAACTATCCATTAATGTATAAAAAGAAAGCAAAGATCCTGTGAGGTGACTGTAGGTATTGATCTGCGCAGCCTACGTCAGGTGGAGGAGACAGGGAGAGTAGAAAGTAGGGGGGAGGCAACAGACCCAAGGCAGATGAAAGACTATCAAGAGCTACCGCCATACGCTGTCAGTCTCTGAAAGGTACCAAGCAAGAGGAGGTGCCAACCCAAATGCCAGTGTCCCCCTGTGAGGAACTAATTTCTATCAAATGTATGAATTTCTAACCTTATTCTTTGACCAGAATATATTTTGACTTAAAATGCCTTATTTCCAGTTTGAAGTCATTTTTCTTTTATTATAAAGACAAAACAAAATATTACAAAGAAGATCTATAAGGTTAATACAACAGCTATTTTTCAGTATTCCCTTCAAGTTTTCTATGTATGCATATGTATTTTTTACATAGCTATAATCATAAGATGCAAGAATTATATTAAGCTTCAATGCTACTGTTGTTGAGCAAGAAGTAACTGAACTAGGACTCTACTAGTTATTGAGTTTGAGTTCTAAGATCAATGTAACTCTTAACCAATAGTTCAAGGTGTATAAACTTTACATGTCATTAATAAATAATTTAAAGTTTTTAAAATATTTTAAGTATTACTTAATATTTTTACTTTTTATTTTACTTAATATTTTAAGTATACTTACAGTAATGAATAGTATTCATTATTATTAAATCTAATATTCAAGTATTTATTAAAAAACAATGATTGATCATCTTTTCATGTAAAGTAAACATACTATGAATACAACATAGTACACATTCATCATAAATTAGAAAAAGGAAAATTTGAGCTTTATAGCTTTCCTTGTTTGTTATTCTCACGGCTTTTTTTCCCCACACAATTATCAGATCATTTATTATATCAGAGATAGAGCTGAGAAAAGATATTATTAATATACACGATTATTGCTGGGCCTCTATTTATCTGAATAATTCTGAAGCACTTATAAATCAACTCGTCTAAAACAATGCTTTAATCATTAGAAGACTTTTCCTGGCTAAATTACCTTTTTCATTTACTAAGACCATTATTCTCTCTGTAAGCATTCAGACTCTACCTCTACAATACTTTTGTCTTCCTCTTTGCATCTCAGAAAGGCCCCCCCCAAGTTAAGATCTCAATTTTCTCACCTAAACTGATCTCATGGTCAGTCCTACTCCCTCCAATCCAGCCACCACAGCACTGCCAGATTAATCTTTCCAAGAGACAACTTGCATTATACTATTGCCTTACTCAATATCCATCCTTCAATTACCATCACTTTCTCAGCCTCTGTCTAGCTCCACATTACAGCCTTCAAATGTTTAATGTGTCCTAGACTCAAATACTTAGCGATCTCAAAATATGTGCCATTCCTTTTCTATAACTTTTTCCTCTGGAAAACCCACCACTTTCAATCAGGGAAAATGCTAACTAATCTCTAAGTCCATTTCTTATGCCCCTTCCTTCTTGATCTTTCCAAAATTACATATCCTGTTCCTGAACACTTATCATTCAATTGTCCCTTTGTACCTTTATAATGGTTTCTGCCCTATGTAACAGATCTTAGCACATATGAGGCACCTGAAAATTTTAAACATTCATTCAACAATTATTACTCAGAGAACTTCAATTCTATCAATGGTGGTCTAGCGGGGAATCTCCAAACACCAAGAAAAAAAAGACTGTGCTTCCCAGACCGCCTCTTCTCCATCCAAAGAGGTCAGGAGGAAGCTAGGACACCCATCACTCCCTACCATTTAACAGGCAGAGTTTCATCTCTGCTACTGCCCTTAAGTCCATGAGGCAAAATCTCATTGTGCCCCTTGTCTGTGTTTATATCAGTCCTCATAAGATCTTGGTCCTACGTTAATCCTCATCTCCCTCTCTCTAATCCTCATTAGATTCTGCACACTTCTATTCAACACTCTATCTCCTATTTCTCTTCTATCCCCAAATTCCACTGTGCCATCTGGAATTCGTGGTCCATCATCATCAATTTTTATCTTCAATCTATTCTTTGGTCATTCTCTTCACCTTCTTATTCTAACAGAAATTTGGCTCTCACTTGAGAACACTCAACTGGTGGCTGAGCTACCTGTTGCCTTCTAAACTTAAGTGATGACTCCTTCCCCCTCTCCCCCATCATCCTCCTCCCACTGCCCTGGAGATGGAATCAAGTATTCTACTAGCTCCTTGTTACTGCTTTCAAACCATTTTCCCTCCTGCCTTCCTAAAAACCCACAGCTTTGACGTGTTATCATTCAATTATATACCCACTACCCCTTACTGTGGCCATCAGCTATTGAATTCGAAAATATTTTATGTTTATTGATCATTTGAGCTCCTGGCTCAGTGTAACCAGTGTTATTCCTGTCTTAGTTCTTGGCAATTTCAATACTTAAAGATCATTCCAACATTTCAAACTCTCAGTTTCTTGAACATCTCTCTTCCAATGATCTTGTGCTCCAATCTATTTCCTAGAATCATACCTTAAACTTTACCATTGCCAATAATGCAACTTCTCTACAATATCTATTTCATTCCTCCCATTTTCTGGCTGGCTTCTATTTTTCTAGCTTATTTCCTCCAATACACACGCTTCAAAAATCCTTTGACCCTACAGGAATCTCAAATCTTTAGATCCTATCACTTTTTATTGTCCATCATCCATTAATATTCTCTCTTCTTTCCTTATCCAGCTTAAATTCTATAATCAATAATTACAACAACTGTTTACCATAGATTCTCAACTTTGTTCTTCTTAATCTCTAGAACTCCCTTGTCAAATCCACAACCCTGATTAAATGCAACACTCTGTCTACTCTGCACCTATGCAGCTGTATGTGGCTGGAGAAAATCCACAACCACGTTGACTGGTTTCACTTTAAATTCATGAACGCAAACCTCAGATGGGTCCTTAATGCTGCCTGGTAAACATATTACAATTCTCTAAACCATTCACATTCTCATTCTTCTAACAGTTTCTACCTTGTTCTCTCTTCTCAAATTCCCCATACCTCCTCCTCTATCTTCATTCTTAGCTGATAATCTTGCTTCCTACTTCACTGAAAAAATTGGAGCAATCTAAAAAGAACTTCCAGACTCTCAGCCTCACCTACCAATTTTCCCACCTACCAATCTTTCTTGCTGTTATAAAAATGAACTACTGTGTTTCCATTAAATTCAATCCTCCACTGTAAACTAAATCTCATCCCCTCTTAACTACTCAATGAGATTACTCCAGCAATGCTCATCTTTCCCTTCAAAATAATTAATTTTTCACTAGAACATTCTCAACTGCAAACCACCATGCTATTTTTTCTTTCATGTTAAACAACAACAACAACAACAACACACAAATCATTCTCTTGAAACTATCACCACGTGTCTCTGCTTCCTTTTGAGGCAAAACTTCAGAGTTACATCCTTGCCATCTCTAATTCCTCTCCTCCCATTCTCTCTTAAAACTATTCCAATCTGGCTTTCACCAAAAGCACTTCAATGAAACTACTCAGCCAAGTTACCAGGGGCCTCCTCATTGCTAAATTCAGCGGTTAATTCTCAGTTATCATCTCTTTTGAGCTCTTAGCAGCACTTGATGACACTGATCACTCTCTCCTCCTTGGTCAGACTTGATATCCAACTGTCTTCTCTTTCATCTTCACTTGGAAATCTAATAGACAAAGTCAATACATCCAAAACTGAACTCTTAATGCACTTTCTGCACCTACATTGACTCCCCTCTTTCTCCCCTGCCCTATGTATGGATTCCATTGGGATATTCAGTTGGAATCTTGTTCCCCAAAACCTTCTGCACCCATGCTGACTCCCCTCATTCTCTCAAGCCCCACATAGGAGTCCACTGTGATATTCTGCTGGTTCAACCTTGAAAACATTATCCAGAATTCACCACTTCTCACAACCTCTATCATCACCACCCTGATCCAGCAACCACCATGTTTTAGTTACCTAAGTGTAATTGCTTCCTAACCTTCCAACTCATCAGCTATTCTCAACACAACAGCCAGAGCGATCTTCTTAAAAAGTGAGATCATGCCACTCTTCCACTTCAAATCATCCACCAACTAATTTTTTTCACACATAATCAAAGCCTAAGGAATTACAATGGCCTAAAAGGCCCTACATAATATATAATCTCACCATCTCACTGACTTCCTCTCCTATCATATTCCTCCTTGCATATTCCGTTACAGACAAACTGTCTCTGTTGCTCTTCAAATGAAATTTGCATTGCTTACTCCCTCTGCCTAGAACCCTCTTCCTCAAATGTCCCCGCAGCTAAATCCCTCCCCTCCAAGTTTTATTCAAAAGGAGCAATTTTAATAAGGCTTACCCATATTTCCCTATTAAAAATTGCAACTCTGACCAATAGCACTTGCAAATTTTTTCACAGGACTTAGCACCCTCTAACATTATAAAATTTATCTATTTATTATGCTTATTATTTATCTGTCTTCTCTTGCTAGATAGAACACAAATTCTACAAGGGAAAGAATATTTGTCTGCTTTGTTCACTGATGTTTTCCAAATGCCTAGAAAAGTGCCTGGCACATAGTAGGCATTCAACAAATATTTGAGGACTAAATAAAATATTTATTGAATACCAAATATATATCAAGTACAGTCTACGAATAATAAAGTGCTGAATAAAAAATGTTACAGTCCCTTCTCAACCTTATATTACGACAAAATGCCAAAGTCCATTAAGTGCAGGAATAATTGCTAATTCTCTTTTACTCATGTACTCTCCAGTAGTATATTGTAAATATTTATTTGCCAAAGTCCATTAAGTGCAGGAATAATCGCTAATTCTCTTTTACTCATGTACTCTCCAGTAGTAAATTGTAAATATTTATTTGGAACAGGTAGTGAAAATATTAAATGACCAATCATCTTATACTCAAAAATATTAACTGAAATTAAGCCATACAGTGATTCTAAAGTTGTAGTCTTATTAAAAATGATTAAATTTATTGAAACTGGCATCATTCTACTGCCTTATCATTGAGAAAATAATTATTCTTTGAAATAGCCTCACCGAGGAGCTAAAGGCTAAAATTCCTCCTAATTTATATTTCATATATTAAAATAAATAATTGAAATATTTGTCTTTAACTGAAAATATTTTTTCCTCAGTGAAAAATCTGTTCTTCTCAACATATTCTATTTCAGTAAGTAGTTTAATTTTACAATTTATTATCTAATCATATTTTCATGGAAATTTAATTTCTTTGTAATGATTTTTAGCCCAATCACTGCTACCAAGTTATTGATCTAAAGTAATGGAAAGAAGGAATATTTCCTTAATGCAAACATATCACAAAGAAAATTAAGATACATCAGCTACTGCTTTTAGCTTGAGATTCTTTAGAACTTCTTACTAAATAAGTATTAGCAGTCAATAAAAACTGCTTTCCAACAGCAATTTAATGCTTCCATTTGGAAAAGATATTTTAAAATAATAAGAATCCTGCAAAGTAGATGATTTCAACAGGGATTTACCTTCTAAACATACATCAAAGCTAAAAAGCAGGGAAAAAATTGTCAACTCATCAAGTTTACATTTGAATCAAAAGAGTAAGGATTATTTAATTCTTAAAATGCTGAGCTTTAAGTCTAGCACTGATCACTCAAAAATGTGTGAGTGATAATCTTCCCTAATGATCTGGATTTTATACTATTTTTCACATCACATTATCAACCTAAACTTAATTCAAACTTTCATATGAAAACATCATTAATTAAGTCATTAACAAAGAAGTTAATATTTACTTACTGGAACTCAATTGTAAATAAACAATTATTAGTAAATTTGAAAATAGTCCATTTGATTAATAATTATCAAATGCCTGCCATTATTGTTCGACATAATCTACTTTCATACGACCTACGAGATGCAAGAAACTTCCAACTAGATTGGAAGACAGGAACTTTCATTATATATAGTTGCCCTCTCTGACAACTAATAGAGTTAACTACAAAATGAATATTTATATTAAAGCATGTAGCTTGTCCACATAATTTTTAGATTGAAGTAATGTGTCCTATGTTGTTACATACTTTGATTCTATATACAATCCTGAAATCCCAAAGAGCCGTATTTCACTTTTTCTAAACTATCACGTATAATCAAAAACAAAGTGAACAAGACTATTACGCATTTATTTAAACTTATTACCTCATAGTTTCTTTTCAAATCTCAGTTCACTAGTTTTAGTTTTACTACACTGTAGCAAAATCATTATGGCTTTTAGTCCTTCCAGAGCAAAACATATACATACATACTATTTTTAAAAGAATCATCCTTAAGCCTTTCAAAGATTTTTACACATATATTTCAGTGAACGTCACAGTATTTTAACAGATATGGTACTGTGTTCTTCTAGGTTAATGTGGGAATGTGCCTTACTGTGTGCTGGAATATAAGAAAAGTTCTGAAGAAAATGAAGGAATCTGCAGAGTTCACAATCACTATAAAGATTTTTGGTTATTTAGCTTAGTTGATAACGTACCTTGCCCAGTAATTCTCCCAATGTGACATCTTCATGATTGAGAACCCATTTCTTATCCTATGGTAAAGAAAAAGGACAGTTTTTTAGCCCAAGTAAGAGTACATTTCCTGTAAGATGCACCTGAGGCAGTAGGAAATAGACCTAAAGGCAGTGGGAAAATATTTCATTCAGACCATTCAATCAACAGCACACTAAGAAAAGTTGTAACCACAAGAGGCTATAAAACAGATTTCAGAAATGATACTACACAATAGGGCTTTTAAATCTACATTATAGCAAACTTCTATTGGAAATTTCACCTTTCAAAATGATAGTCTCCCAACTAGAACCCAGCATGCACTTTCCTCCCATCATAATGCTTAGGCTATGCTATTATTTGCCACTTCAAAAAGTTGTATCATAAACACATGAGGGAATTTCATTTTACAATGCAAAACTGCAATTCTCACTTGATCACAGAGAATTAGTTTTCTACTGAAACCACATTACTAAGAGCTAATTTTTCCACATATAAACTGGCCATGAATTATAGTCGTTTGTGACACTGCATGTAGTCCCATATCTTTCCCAAGTAATTTCCTGAAGTATAATAAAGCAACAAACATCAATTACAATATCACTAGGGTACACAAGACCACTGATGCGAACATGCCATTATAAAAGAGCATTCCATTATCCGATCTCAAGAACTAATTACTTAGGGAATATTTTATCTTCTAAAAATCCCAGCTATTATACCATACAATACCATAATGTTAGAAAGACATATAGATTTTTTTAAAAAGAAGGAAGGAAAAAGGAAAGAAGCAAGGAGGGAGAGAGAGGGGGAAAGAAAGAGAGGCAGGAAAGGAGGAAAGTAAAGTAAAAATCCACCCTAACTATGCCTTAAAAATGTCCTGGACAGCCATTTGAAGTACTTCACCTTTTGAAACACCAAGTGACAAGCACTTGACCACCACCCTCTGCTAGGTCAACAAAGGGAACAACACTGATTTTTAAGAAAACAACAGTTTACATATACAGTCTTTCAATCTAAATATAAAGCTAGAGATATAAAGTTCATGGAAAAAAACAGAAAAATATCTTCACAACCAATTGAGTAAGCAAAGATTTCACATAGGACACAAAAAGCACTAGTTATAAAAGAAACAAAAATTGGAATTCATCAAAATTAAAAAACATTTATTTTTCCAAAGGCATCATTTGAAAAATCAAAAGGCAAACTACTATCTGGGAGAACATTTTTGCAATACATATATCTGACAAATAATTCGTGTGTAGAACATGTAGAGAACTCATACCTCAATAACAAGATAACCAACAACCCAGTTTTAAGAAATTGGTTAAGTTTTGTAAAAAACTTAAAATAAGATGGACAAATAGACAACAAGCACATCAAAAGATGCTTACCATCATTAGTCATCAGTAACATACAAACCACAAGATGCCACTTCATACCCATTAGAATACTAAAACTACAAAGACGAACAATACCAAGACATTGTGAGGATGAGGAGCAACCGGAGTCCTCACACATTGTTGGTGAAGATGCAAAATGGTACAATCATTCTGGAAAACAGTTCGGCAGTTTCTTATGGAGTTAAAACTACACCTACCTTATGATTCAGAAATTATACTCGTAGGTATTAAGCCAAGAGAAATGAAAATACATATCCACAAAAATATGGATCAAAAAATGTTTAAGGCAGCTCTATTTATAACAGCCCAAAACTAGAAACAATCCCAATGTCCATCAAAAGGAGAATTGCTTAACAAATTTATTCAATTACTATTCAGCAATAAAAAGGAATTTACTACAACACATGCAATAGAGCATTTGCAAAACATTTTGTCAAGCTAAAAAGGCCAGATATTTTATATACGTGCATACATACATACTGATTCCATTTATATAAATTTCTGGAGATGGACAATTAATCTATAATGCCATAAATCTGAGCAGTGGTTGCCTGCGGCAGGGGATGGGGAAGACTGACTGCAAAGGGGGAAGGAGCAAATTTGGGGGGGTTATAGAAATGTTTAATTTCTTGATATTTCATTGAACTATATATTTAAAGCCTGTACATTTTCTTGTATGTAAACTATATCCATAAAGTTGATTTTTTTAAATGAAAAATTAGAAAAGCAAAAATTGTTTTAAATGCTACTTTCTACTTGAGTAGCACTTTCAGGTTTAATTTCCCCTCCACACATATTATCAAAAGTTATTCTTCAAAGAATGTAGTCGGGCAGGCAGGAGAGTATTATTTCCAAGTTGCAAAACTGATCTAGTGAGAGCTTTTTCATTTCATACAATGGTAAAATAGGTGAATCTGACCAATGCTTCCACAACAAACCACTGAAAAAGCTAGATGAAATGTAAAAACAAAAACAAAGCAACACAAACTTCTGTTTGAGAGGACCTGGAGAACTACTGAAATAGTGTAGAACTAAGAGGCCAAGTTTAGGTCAAAAAAAGAAGCCCCGTCAAGACTTTTGGGGCTACATTACCTTAAGTCCATACACTGATTGTGACGGTAGCAGCCAACAGGCCAAAAAAAAAAATTGAAGTTCAAGGCCAGCAAAGGAGAAGAGGCCCTGACAGAATACCCTAGACTTTTAATAAGGACCTCAAGGATACTGCACTGTGAGAGAAAAGGTAACCCGGAAACGGAAGAATTAAAACCTACTTTCTAGTCATCTCCATCACTGATGGAACCAAACTAGGAATTGGCAAACTAAGCCTGTGGGCCAAATTGGCTCACTGCCTGTCTTTGCATAGCCCATGAGCTAAGAATGGTTTTTGCATTTTTAAATGGTTAAAAAAAAAGGAAAAAGAATACTAATACATGACACATGAGAATTATATGAAATTCAAATTTCAGTGTCCATAAACAATAGATCAATAACAATTAGCTACTATATGCTACAGAGAGGGGAAAAAAGAGTGGAAAAATGAACAGTTCCAAAGACCTATGGGACAATACCAAGAGGTCTAACATTCATATCAAAGTCAAAAGAAGGAAAAGAAAAGGAAATAATATTTGAAGTAATAATGGTCAAAACGCCCCAAATTTGGTAAAGAACATAGACCTGCAGACTCAAGAAACTCAACCAACCCCAAGAATGAAAAACTCAAATCAATATCTAGATACAATATAATCACATTGGCTAAAACCAAAGACAAAGAAAAAAAAAATTTAAGCAGCTACAGCAAATGACCCATTATTTACAGGAGAACCACAATCAAACTGACTGAAGATTTAACATCAGAAATCATGGAGAGCAAGAAGAAATGAAATAACATTTCTAAAGTATTAAAAGAAAAAAACTGTCAAATTCAGATTTCTATATCCAGAAAAATATCTTTCAGAAATGAAAGTAAAATAAAGGCATTTTTGATAAAGGAAAGCTAAGAAATTTGTTGCCAGCAGACTTACTCTTAAAAAAATTAAGTTCTTTAGCCAGAAGGAAACTTGGAATATCAGGAATAAAGGAGGAATAACAAAACTGTAAATACTGGAGTAAACATAATAGACTTTTCTTTCCTTGAGTTCTTTAAAATGTCCTTTACAGGTTGAAAGAAAAATTACAACATTTTCTGATGAACTTTTCAATTGATGTAGGTGCAACACATAAGAAAAGTACAACAAAGAGGAGGTGTACAGTTCCCTACAGTGATAAAGTTTCTGCATTCCACTTGCAATGGTACAATACTGATTCTTTGTAAACTGAAAAGTTAAATATGTTTTTGGTAATTCCTAGAACAACCACTCAGAAAAAAAAAAGACAAAGCTATATAATCAAAAATACAAAAGAAAAATTTAATGGAATAGTAAGAAGTGTTCAAATAACCTAAAAGATGGTAAAAAAGGGTAAAAAGGGAAACCAAATGAAGACGATAAACAGAAAATAACAAAATGGTAGTCCTAAATCCAAACATATCAATAATTACATTAAATGTAAGTTGTCTAAATACACCATTTAAAAGATAAATTGTAAGAATTTTAAAATGAGTCAACAATTACGGTGTTTAAAAAAACTCTTAACTATAATGATATATGTATCTTAAAAGTATAAGGATGGAAATAGACATAAAATGCAAGCATAAATCATAAGAAAGCTGGAACACCTGTAGTAATGTCAGACAAAGTAGACTGTAGAACAAAGAAAATTACCATGGATAAAGAGGAAAATCACATAATGACAGACGTGTCAATTCACCAAGAAAACATAATTATCCTAAATGTCTGTGCTTCAACCACAGATACTTCAAAATGAAGAAAACATTGACAGAACTGAAAGGAGAAAGAAAATTTCACAATTATAGTTGGAGACTTTAATATACCTCTCTCAGTAACAGTAGTAGAGAGGAAATCAGCAAAGATATAAAATAATTAAATGTCATCACCAATCAAATGGATCAAATTGACCTTTATAATAAAATTTCACTAAACAGCAGAATAAAACCCTCTTTTCAAGGAAAATTCACCAAGCTAAACCATATCATAAATCTTAACCATAAGGTTAAGTTTAAGCCCATAAAACAAACCTTAACAAATGTAAAAGAAATGAGGTCATATAAGGTATGTTCTCTCACAATAAAATTAAACTAGAAATCAATAAAAAAGTTAACAGGACAATTTGCAAATACTTAGAAATTAAACAACACACTGTTAAATGATCCATAGATCAAAGAAAAAGTCTTAAGGGAAGTTAGGAAATTTTTTGGACTGAATAAAAATAAAACTACAACATATCAAAATTCTTGAGATATAGCCAAAGCAGTGCTTAAAGGGAAATTTATAGCACTTCATATTCAAGAACAAGGAAGGTCTCAAGTCACTAATTTAAACTTCTACCTTAAGAATCTAGAAAAATGATAAAAATAATCCCAAAGCTAGTAGAAGAAAACAATAATAAATGCAGGAGCAGAAGTCAATAAAATTGAAAATTCCTAAACAGTAGAGAAATCACTGTGGAAACAGTTGATTTACAGTTGAAATGGAAAAACTCTACCTCAATATCTGGGGATGCCTGGATCTGATTTTTGGCTCTTAGACAAGATAGGGAAGTTAGATTTATGATTTTATTCAATAAAGCCAAACTCCCCAGGGATCTCAGAGAGAATTTCTTTACTAATGGTTTGAAACTGGCCTGATTGGTTTGACAAGCTTGGCTTGATTAGATGGGCTAGGGGGGGCAAAAATGGCATGCTGCAAGTTTCTTTTTTAAACTCTCTAAGAGCCAAGATTACTCTTACAGATCTTGGTGGACCAATCCCAGACCCAGCTTGGTCTCGGTGTGTGCAAATTAGGCCACTTGAAGAGGTTGGGTCTGGGATGTCGCTCAGATCCTTTATGCTTGTCTGCATAGTTCCCTTTGCTTTCAAATAAAAGCTTCATGCTAGTATGTTCAGTGGCGTTTGGGGATCATTTCAAATGTCCAAACTGGGGAAATTTTTGAAGTTGATGACTGGGATGGGCTACTAAAACCACTGACTCTGTAACTTAAATAATAATGGCTAAGGTGTTTTTTGGGAGAAAGATGACCAGCACTGTTATGTGGGGGGAGGGGGATGTGGGAGAGGGGGGTGTAGTGGACTGGGGGGGGCAGTGAAGGGGTGTGGAACTCTTATTATTGCCAGAATGACTGCCACCTGGTGGTCCTGCTTCTGAGGGCACAGAAATAACCTTTCCACTGATGGGCAGAAAAGTACATTAGTAGAGACAGGGCCAGGGGAAATAGCTAAATGGACAACAACAACAACAACAACAAAACCATTATAATTGAGGGGAAGTCAGTCAAAAATAAGGTTGTTCTTAATTTGTTTTAGCTAAAATGAAGACAAAAGAGGAACAACCTAGAGCCTCAGAGTTAAGAATTGTGACTCAATCTGTAAGAGGGAGGGAAAAATGCCCAAAAGGAATTTGGTGGAGATTTGCTTGATCAGAGAATTTGATAGCTACAGTTTTTGTAGAAATGTGGATAGAGGTGCAAACTCCAATCTGTTAAATTGGATAAAGGCGGTGGTACTTAACGTGTAGCCCAAAAGGGGGAACTAAGAACTCCTCCCTAGACATAAATGGAATACTCCCTCCTACTGAGGCCGCTGAGTGCCTGAGAAAGGCAAGCACTTTAGACACACAATGACACTAAAGCTTCACCTAACACTATGCCTCTGACCCATGGGATGAGGATGCGATAATAAAAGGAGCTGCAATTCTCTATATAACTTTATTGTTGGGGGAACAAAAAACAAACAAGTAGAGACTACATCAGAACAGGGACATCAAGCAAAACGGAGTTTGAAGAATGAAGAGTGGGAGAAGACTGAATCCCTGACTCCCCCATTATTTTTACTGACCTCTTTTCTTCTCCCCTTTCCTCTGAAGGAAACAAAAGAAATCACACTCAGAAGGGTGGCCAGAAAGAGCTGCAGCTCACGCTGCAATAAGTGCCCAGAGCTGGTACTTCCTATAGTGACTATACCACATAGTTCCTGTCTTTAACTTTGCTATTTTCTGTAAAGAGGCAAGAAGATTTGTGCAACCTTCTTGAATCTGGAGAAGGAACAAAAGGAATGGAGACAGATTGCTCTCAGTCTCTTCCAAGCAACAGGAATAGTAGCATCTCCCTTGGCTTCACAGATTTACTAGTATTGAACAAAAATAAAAGTTGTACTAAAATATAAATCACCAATAGAAATAAAACAGACATAAAAATGAAAGAGGAATTAGAACAGGAATGAATAGAGCTGACACAGTTTCACTTAATGTTTCATCTGCTTGCCAGTGATTAGTGACCATATAGGAATATCCACAAACCTATGTTCCAAAACTCTAATGATTAAATTTGCCTGATGTTGAAACTAAAACAGACTTGACTTAGACTCCTTATGTTAATTCATGAATTTTAATGTATCATTATTATGGTGAATTAAGTATATATTTTTCCCATTTATCAATTATCTCTCAAAAAAAAAATTTGAAATGTCAAATTTAATCTAAATTGGAGGTCTCTCTCTCTCTCTCTCTCTCTCTCTCTCTTTCTTTTTTTTTTGGTGAGGAAGATTGGCCCTGAGCTAATATCTGTTGCGAATCTTCCTCTTTTTACTTGAGGGACATGGTCCCTGAGCTAACGTCAATGCCAATCTTCCTTTATTTTACATGTTGGTTGCCACCACAGCATGGCTTGATGAGTGGTGTAGGCCTATGCCTGGGACCCAAACCCACAAACAATGGCTGCCAAAGTAGAGCATGCAAACTTAACCACTACACCACCAGGCTCGCTCTGGATGTCTCATTTTTAAAGGGGGAATGGAGGGCAACTCTAAGATCTCAATACATTTTTTAAAAAACTGCATTTCTTCAATGAATAAGAATAATTTTTAGAGTTGCTTAAGAGCAGATTTAAAGTCAGCCCATTAGTACAGGCAAAGGCAAATACTTTCACTTGTCTGACACCCAAACTTTTATGAAGTATACATTTTTAACATGTTCCCAGATACACTTGCTTGTTGAATCTCACAATAACTTCCATTAGGTTGGCAGGAAATACATTATTATCTCCATTTCACAGATGGGAAAACCAGGGCCTTTAGGAGGTAAAATCATGTCCATGGCCACAGAGGTACTAAGTGACAGAGTTGATAATAATCTCAATCTTCTGTCTCCTAGTCCACTGTACCAGTATATTCTGCTTCACCTTTACTGAAGAGACCAAAGGACATTACATTTCAAATAAAACTGGGTGCAATAATTTTTTGGGTCTAAATTATACACATAAGTATATCATTCAGGTAATTGAAAAGAAGGATCAAATGACAGAACATACATCTATAACCTGAATAAATGCCAGGCATTTTTTTATTCTAGACATTTATCTACGATATGATAAATGTGTTATGTTTCCAGAGAGCCAATTCATGCCAAATTGTAGAACTACCTTAGGGGTGAAAAATTTCACACATATAAAGTCTTATTTAGACCTATGACTATTATATCTGATATAAAATGGATTCCAAAATTGTTTTTCATTGAATTATAAAACTGGAAAGTCAACAAAGCAGCTCTGAGAACTGAATCATCTTGAACAAAGAACATATGGGCTTGAGGCAACTCAGGCTGGGAGAGATGGGAATTGTGCCTAAAACACACCTTTCGTAATCTCCGGAAACATATCTCCTCCCAATCATCTCTATGACAATAAGATTGATTCCAGCTTGCTTATCTCCCAGAACTTTAACCTACTGTCTAATTACAAGTACTTCAAATCCCAATTATAAGCCTCTTTGGGGAATGTAGATAATCATTTATTTCCATGAGTAATTTTAAGTACAATTTTAAAACACCGTTGTCACAACAATCTCTCCGTCAAGGCTTTAGGATATGCCAAGTTTACTTGTACTCCATTCCTGAAATCTTGTGGCCTCCATAACTGTGTTAGAAAATACTTCCGACTCCAAACTACATACTGAATGCGGGGAGAAATTTGTTTACATTTCAAAGGTAACACCAAGTTATGCCTCCTTTAGTAAAGAAAAACAATCAGCAATTTCTAATTTGAAAGTAAAGTAAGCTAAACAATGAGAAATATTTAATATAATTAACAGATATTAATAGACATAAATTCAAAAGAGGTTTGTTTTTTTTTAATTACTAAAACAATGAGGGTTTCTCCGGGTCCCAGCCCTGTGCTGCTACTAGTAGCATCTGTAAAACCTTACCACAATCTTAGATGTACTTTAACCCTTTGAATACTTGTCTGTCTATACTAGGAATACTGCCCTTCTCGATCACTATAGCCTGTTCTTGCTGTTGAATGTACTCCTCTGACTCTCCTGGAATAAAAGCACCAAAGAAATTTGGACGGGAAAGGACTGCAGAGATCATCTAGCCCAACCTCAGCTCTGACACTTATTATCCATCCATTCATCCATTTAGTCATCTACTCATCCAACAAACCTTTCTTTATTGAACACTGCTACTCACAGCAGATGAGAAATATGACTTCAGGCAGTTGGAAAAAAAATCACTAAAATACCCAGTGAGGGTGAACACTCTATAAACAAATCCAATTTAATTTTGAGTTGCTCTAATTCTTACACAGCTTTTTTATTATCTCACTTCCAACAATTTGTTCTAGTACTGGGAACACAAAGGATGCATCTCCTCTGTCTACTATGTAACAGCATATTATATGTTTGAAGACAAAAATCACATCTCCTGAAGGCC
Source organism: Equus przewalskii (assembly GCF_037783145.1). Lineage (NCBI taxonomy): Eukaryota > Metazoa > Chordata > Mammalia > Perissodactyla > Equidae > Equus > Equus przewalskii. The sequence goes on from NC_091843.1 coordinate 61,317,015, forward strand.
AGGTTCTCCACTGTTAAATGTCTGGTGTTCCCTCTATCAATTTTCATGAGAAGAAATTTCTACAAATTTCTGAAATACATGTAGTGGGCAATAAATATATCTGTGTGCATGTCTACAGTTAAATTATAATGAATAACATATTGTGATCTACATAGCTTTCTGAAATGTATGTATGTCCCCCACCCTACCTTTCTGCTTATATGTTATGTTCACAAATAAATGAAAATGAGTTATAATCTTCAAATTTTTTCATTACTTAGTAAGATAAATAATATTTTACTAATATCTTGGCCCAGTTTATTCATTATTCATGATTCACTAATCATGATAAAGGGAATAGATTTTTTTTCTGTTTCTAAAATGTAACAATTCATTTGAAAACTAATAGGGAAACAGTGAATTTCTAAGAAGAAAAATGTGGCAAGATATAGACATTCAAACTGATTTTTAAAATATTAAGTTTTTACTGGACTTTTAAATATATATCCCAGTTTTCTGAAAGAGGTTTTTATAACTGAAATGTTTTTCTATTTTTTACAGGTAACTTTGTTGAAAGCTGTCTTTGTTATATATCTTGTTAGTGGTATAAGTAGATGATGCAGGTACTGTAGAGCTAATGTTAGTACTGTATGTGATATTTTTATTTTTTACAACTTAAATAACAGACCTTAAGTAATGAAGACTGTTATTGATCAAAATTGTTCAAACGGAAAATTCACATAACAACCGTACAACCATAATAACCTGGTAAATAATCAAGTAGGAGTCTTTCAAATTTTTCAAACATTACTTCCTAATGATAAAAAATATAAACCATAGGTAACCTTCAAGAATGTAGCTTAACATAATAATGAACTTTAGAGACTTAGGACTGATAATAAGCAGTAATTGCATAACTATTACTTTAATGATATGTAAGTATTTTAGTGTTGCATTTTTTAAAAAAATCAAATCACCGCATTACAAGTGGATGTAAGAGACGAGAATATAAGAATTAAAAATGTAAAAGTAAATTTTTCTATAGGTTACTTCTTGTCTTTAATTATTATAGAGTGATTTGCATGTTTGCAGCAAATAATTGTATCAAAATTCTTCTCTGACAGTGGAGAGCTAAAATGTTGCTACCCTGTACAGCTAAATGATCCTAGCACTAGGTTTACTATTTCATGAACTATTCGGTTTTCATATGCTTGGACAGAAGGTAACTAAATTAAAGAATCCTTTGACTAAATGACAAGGTAATTGATGATGATATCATGATCTAAGACAGTATTTAAGAAAATGCCAATGAACACATTTTAGAGATATTTATGAGATAGAAATCAGGCACTTCGGTAATCACTGGAAGGTGTGGGCTGGAGATAAAGATTTTGGTGGCCACATGAGCCCACGAAATCAAAATGTACCTTCTAACAGCCCATCTAAGTAAATTATATTTAGTCTTATTAGTTGATTTTCGAGTTAGATTGAGAAGTGGAAGGGATAGATGAGTTGGTCTCACTGCCCTCTGCTCTGGGTTCTCCCTGAAGCAGACCCTGAGACAAGGATTCAAACGCAAGTAGTTAATTTGGAAAATACAAGGAAAACTAAAGAAGCAGTGAAGTGATACAGGGAAGTGGAGGCAGTTAATAAAAGGTAAACTATTAAGCCAGTAACCTAAGTGGGGCAAACTCTGGAAAATGATACCTCAGAATTAGCCCATTCAAGGGTATTTTTATGGGAAGTCCTGAGAATCATTGGTTGAGGGCTACAGGTAGTTTTTGCATCAGGTTTTGCAGCAGACATGGCAGAGGAGCCTTCTGTGGATCTAGTAAAAGGATAAGAGATGAAGATACCTGCAGCCGGAAGTTGGCCAGAGCACACTGCAAGTCCAGACGATACCAGCATCATACTGACAGCACTTGCTGCAACTCCTTTATACGTATCCTGATCTTCCCAAAGTCTTCGAGTCCTAAAGGAGCCCTCTCTTCCAGACCTCCCTGTCCCACTTGTCCTTTCCGAATCCTGTCTTTACCACAGTACAAATCTGTCTCCAACACTGCCTCTTTCTATCTTTATTCCAAGCTTCCCACTACATATTTGTATGCACAGTCTAAACTACTCACTGAATGTAGGAAAAAGTTTGTTTAAATTTCAAAAGTAACACCAGTTATACCTATTTTAACAAAGACAAGAAGCAATGAGCAATTCTAATTTAACAGTTGGGCAAGCCAAAAAACAACTAGATAACTTAGGTAAGCTAAACAAATATTTAATATAGTTTACAGTTATTAACATTTGTATTTTTAAACTTAATTTAGTTAATATTTAGTGTGAGTGTTGTTTTTACTGACCTCATCCTGAACTTCTTATGTAATATTTGGAGTATATACCTGTGCTTCCACTACCTCTAGTTATGAGATTTCTGACATATAATAAATATCTGGAACTCACCCTCATTATTAAGTGAGGCAGTATTTCATCACTTGGAAGAAGCCAATACTCCAATGTGCTCTAGCAGTAATATCCATAGTATCCATATTCTTTAACTAAAGCTAAATACTACTAGCATAAATGGCTGTCAATGTTTTTCAAAAATCCACCAGAATGCACCTGATATTTCTCTATTTCTAAACAGATGATTTAAGTCCTACCAAATGTGAAGTAAAAATTATAATGACAAATAACACTAGAAAACAATTTCAATATCTCATAAACCATCTTCCAACAGTAATAATTTTTTTAAACACTGAATTGTTTAAGTACTCAGGACACTTTAAAGTTGCCTATAAAGTGAAATTTGCCAAATTAAATTGTCTCATTAATTCCCTTTTCTTAGGAATCATATAATTTTACAATATCTTGAGGCCAAATTTCTTAAGTGTGAATATGATAAATCTTTATAAATCACACTTTAAGGAAAAGTGGTAATTATCTAAGAATATAAATGATTTTTACTCAGTTACAAGAAATGAATCCAACTAGCTAGGATTATTTTTCATGTTTCACACAAACATTTCAAAGTAAAAAGAAGAATGAAAGTCTAAATAAAGCAACAGAGATTAGAAGGCCCCTTAACAATTAATCCAATCTTAGCACCATATTCTAGAGCAGAAGACCATGAAAATTCTATTTGCTAACTCAAATCCTATTTCTTATTTCTCAGGAGAACCTTTGGTTTTCAGAAACTAGTGAGTATGGACAAAAGGCAGAAGGCGATGCTGAAACGTAAAGAAGCGATATTGATTAAATGTTTCACAAAGCGAATTAAAGGGAAAGAATTTTGTGAAACACAGTTGAAGTTAAAATTCAAAACTAAGCCATCGGCTAAGTACCAAATTAGTTCCTTATATTAGAGTGAAATTTTACATATCAATCTTCCTTATAATGAAACATATCACAATGAATATTATCATAGAGAAAGCATATTTAACTCATAGAAATTGATATAATAGAAACAAAAGTTTATTCAATAGATTAGATTCATTATAGCTTATAACTTCGAAGTCCATCCATTCTAGCCCCAGATTTATAAATAAAATTAACTGACTTGAGATTTGTCTTCTGTTCGTTTTCTTCTCTGAAAGGGATACGAAGAAGAAATGGTGTATTTCTAGTTTTCACTCTTCTGTGAAACTTCTTCCTGAAACTTCTTCACAGAAGAGTGAAAACTAGAAATACACACTTGAGATGCTGTTCAAACCTAGCCTGCTACTCCCATAGCAATGACAATAAAATGTAATTATACTCTTTTGGAAGGACGCAGGACTCCTGAAGAGAAAAGTCAAGAGGCCTAGTCTAGTTCACATAATAAACATGAACGGCTCTCTATAGAGAAAGAGACTATTAGGAAAGACTTTTTCCAGGACTCACTTTGAGGCACAATATAATATACAAGAAGATGTAAAACAATCTGGAATATACCAGGCACACCAATTTACTAAAAGAAAGCCAAAATAGTAAAATAGCACACTGGGCAAAGAATGGGAGCCGAGACACAGCTCAGAACCTAGCTCTAAAGACATTCTACTCTATATATACATGTACTGAATTGTGCTAGAAATTCAAACCTACGTGAATTCAAAGATAAGTTAAACATAGTCCCTATTTTCAAGGGCTTTAATATAACCATATGAAGAGTAAAGAGCCTGAGAGAGAAGTATGAATAGCATAGAACTGGAACACAGAGGTACATGTGGTCAATATTTTGAAGCTGGTTAAAAAAGTTCACAAAAGAGATACACATTTCTCAAATTTCTCAGAATAACTTTCCCTTCATTTCTTACAATCTACTAAACTAAGAAAACCATAAAGTTCTTGCTTTAGGTGGTGACAAGTCATATCTAGTTTCTGTGAAAACAGCTATTCCACTCCCCAGGGTCCTTGAAAAGAAAAGGAAAAGGTTAAGTGGAAGCCATTTGGGATGGAAAAACAAGGCACAGGGATTATGTATACTTGTGCAGAAGTGGAGGATAGAGGTTGGGCAGGAATTCCCATGTTTCTTTTATCTGTGGTTGGTGATTGTCATCATCCCACCAATACCAACTTTCTTCTCCCCAACCTTTCCTTAAACTAGAGAATTTGTTTTTCTATTTCATTCCTAACAAACTTTCTCCCCATCTACCAAGCAGCAGTCTCTGCCATAGACCATAGGAGTCACCACTCCCATGGGACTCAGTGTTACAACTACACCGAGGGGAAGAGCTGAAAGGCTGGGGAAAACACAGTCCTAGAATTTTAAGGTAGAACTCTCAAGGCATAAGGGCATATTCCATTAATCTCTTGTTAAATGGTGGTTATGATCCATACATTGGATACATTATAGATAAATTAAGAATTCAGTCATTGCTAGCATTGCTTCTCTGGGAAAGTACATCTCCAAAAAATGAATCAAAGATAAACTTTTAGAGTGCATTCTGTTCAAAATGTTACTTAAAGTATCATATGAGTAATATAATGGATGATAAGAGTTCAGAGGAAAAAGAAGGCATATTGTGCTGGAGAAGCCAGAAAAGCCTCAAAAAAGAGGTAGAATTTGAGATAAGCCTTGAATATGGATATAATTCTGATAGACTAGAAGGAGAAAATAACTTCAGCAAAGGCTGAACTTCAGAAAGAAGTGGGAATCTTCTAGGTAGAATGAATACACCAACATGGTGGAAGCAGAGTTCTCAAAGGGGAGCAGGGTTGGGTGAAAAACTAGCAATGTACCTTCCAACCAAATCTTGGAGAACTTTAAATGCCAAGCAATCTAGTATTCAATATTATAACCAGGGGTTGCTAAAACTCTTTTTATTGTGTAACCCATTACTTTTTTAAAATTTGAGCATTTATTCTACTATACCCATATATAACACATATTAAATAGCATCCTCAAAAAGGGAAATTAAAATGGTGAGGTCACTGGACAAATTAGTGTAAACACAATTCTCCCTGTTCCTTTTCACCAACTACAACTATAAACCCTGGAAATAATACCAGGGAAACAAAATAACTCTGAAAGGTGGTAAGAGGAAGGCAAATTGCTTTGGGATCCCAGGAATGGGGGACCAACATAGCTACAGGAGGTCTTAGGTCCCCTTCACATAACAGAGGGAGGCTTGACTCTCAACTTAGCAACAGAAGGCAGCCAAGGTAGGTCCAGTTCTCTCCTGGATCAAATGGTAGTCCCCTCCAGGACGAGACACCAGGTGAACCCAGCACCACCCGCGAAAGCATGGATTGACAGACCAGCTAACGAAAAGCAACCAGGGGAAGCGCTATCTTTTCTGCTGGGCCTGAGACTCTCCTGCTCTACCAAGAAACAGGGTGGCCAAGAAGCACCAGCAAGACGGACCCCAACACAATAAGCAGCCAAGCCTGGCAAGTCTCTTCATCCCCAAGAGCCTGAGATCTCCCTCCCCTGCTGAGAAATACCATGGTAGCTAGGCCGCATTGGCAAGAGAAACACTGCCACAAAAAATAGCCAGGGCTGGGAAGCTTCTTTATCCCCATGGACCTAAGCCTTCCATCTCCTGCCCAGACACAGGCAGCTGATGGGCAGTGGCAGAAAGAATCCCACAGCAAGCACCCAGCACAGAAAGTGATCTCTATTCCCTACAGGCAGGGGAAGTCAAACAAGCACCAAACGGCCCACGTGCCCGAGATTCCCTTCCCCCACAGTGAAACACCTGGCAGCCCAGCCGAGAAAACCCCATCCCAACACTGCACCAAAGGAGCAAGTGGGAACCAGATAAACCAACAAACCAAAATAACACCACAAAGCCTCTGAAAATTAAACTGTTACTGAAACCACAGGCCACAAAAGTAGGCCAGGCCCTGCACGCTAAACCTAAACAAAGTGATTGCCTGCCAAAGTAAAAGATTTAAATAGAACCCAGAGTCTCCTAACAAAATACAATGTCCCGTGTACGATCAAAAGTCATCCATCATACCAATAGACAAAAAAATCACAACCTGAATGAGAAAATACAGTCAACTCACAACAACACTGAGATAGATCAGATGTTGGAATTATCTGACAAGGATTTCAAAGCACCCACAACAATGCCTCAACAATCAAATTCTCTTGAAACAAATGAAAACATAGATAGTCCCAGCAATAGAAATAGAAGCTATAAAAAACAAACAGAATTATAGAACTAAAAAAATATAATAACAAAAATAAACTCACTGAATGGGCTCAGTAGTAAAGTGAAGATAGAATCACTGAACTGGAAGACAGATCAATAGAATTTATCCAATTTAAACAACAAAGAGAAAATAGATTGGAGGAAAAAAAATGAACAGAGCCTCAGAGGCCTGTGGGAGAATAACAAAAGATCCAACATTTGTATCAGAGTCCCAGACAGAAAGGAGAAAGAGTGGTGCTGAAAGACTAGTCAAAGAAATAATGGCTGAAAACTTCCCAAATTTGGTAAAAGACACAAACGTACAAATTCAGGAAGCTGAGAGAACTTCACATAGGACAAACCAAAAAATCCAAGCTAAGACATATCATAATTAAACTTCTGAAAATTAAAGACAAAGTCTGGAAAGCAGCCAGAGAGAAATGACACATTACCTATAGGGGAACACCAATTTGAATGACAGATTTCTCCTCTCAAGTTATGGAGTTCAGAAGGAACTGGCACAGTATCTTTCAAGTGTTGAAAGAACAGAACTGTCAACTGCCACTACATATGGCAAAACTATCTTTTAAGAATGAAGGAAAAATAAAGGCATTCTCAGATAAAGGAAAAATAAAATAATGTGATCAAAAATAAATATGAACAGAGTTCTAATATTTTCTTCCTATACCTCACTGAATTGTTTTGTGTACCCCAGATATTCCAATGGGGCAGACACTGGAGACAGAAGGTTAATTAGGATAGGAGAGACATACATAATAAGAGTGGTTCATGAGACAACTCAACCTTGTCTAACTTTCACAACTCAGGGTGAGGAAAGAGTTAACACGGCAGGTCAGTTTCACTGGGTTCCTGCTTATCTCCATAGTCATGATGATGACTCTTAGTTAAACTACTGGAATGTTCAAAAGTTACTGAGAAATGTTAGTCTATATGCATGAAGTGGTGGGTCGAGACAAACATGTTGTCAGCATGTTTAAAGTAACCATGAAGAGTCATGGGCATCTAGTGCCTGGTTTGAGGTCATCACCGTGGCTGATCTTGTGGCAAGTATGTGACCAGCTCCCTGTGAGAACTCTGTACTCCAAGACTCAAAGAGAATTCCTGAGCAATGACATATCACAAATGTCTCTGAAGTTTGTAGATGGAAAAACATACATGCCAATGCAATTCCTGCAAAAATAGGGTAAGAAAGTCTGTGTTTGACCTCTCCTTTTCTGTTCCTCCTGTTCTTGCATGCGTCCTTTGCTGTAATAAATCTTAGCCTTGAGTATAACTTTATATTAAGGTATGTGAGTCTTTCCAGCGAATCAGTGAACTAGTGGGTGGTAGAGGGAGCATTAAGACACTCTATGAGGGCCTCTGCACTCTGTGCAGCAAATGGCAGAAACAGTGTTGAACCCATATCTTTCTGACGTTAAAGGCTGTGTCCTTTCTAACAAATTACATTACCTCTCAAAATAGAATAATTTATTTAAAACAATGCATATGACTCTTTCAAATTCAGAGATTGACTACCACGCAAGTATCAGTTTTAATTAACTGGAACAATGGGTTATACATTCTATTTCCAGCTTGATGTTCTAGTCTTAAAAGAAGATTTCTGACTTGTTATGGTTTATATACTTTGTTTTCAGCAAACAATTGCTATGTAAGTCAATTATAGATTGCTCTTCATTCACTGAATTTACTAGATTAAAATATAATTTAAAGCTTTATATTTTGCACATTCACAATTTTTGGGTCAAAAAATAAAATTGCAATAAAACTTTCAAGCTGTAATCAAGTAAAATGGCTTTATATAGCTGGCAGAATTATGAGCCAGTTTTATAACCTTTATATAATTTATAACCTAAAAAAGACTCAAACTTCAGTCTCCACACCACTTATTTCCACTACATAATATATGACAAATACTCCATTTTCCCATAGTAACTATGTACCAATTTTTCTATAAAATTTAAAGAAATCATTAAAAAAAACCAAATAATCAACAAAATTAAGCCACTATAGTATTTTCCACTTTCACGAAAACACTATGTTCTTGTAAATCCTCCATCTTTGCACATGGATAGGTCTAATAGTAGGCACAAGCTATAAAAATAACGAAATAAAACCTAATTACAGCTTTACAATGTTAAAACCTAAATCTTAGAATTACTTTGGCCTCACAGAAGTAGCTATTTTAAATGAAGTGAACAAGGTAGCAAGTAAGCAGCTTCTCCTTTGTTCACCTGCCGAAGACAACAAGCCAGAGCCTGCCTGGGCTGCAGGGGACTAATTGCGCTTTCTTGGTGGACTGCCACAGGATGCAGATGGTCATTATTTATTATGCCACTCAATTCCTGCCAAATCGCTCTGGGATGGCTGTACATTTCTTCCTAAAGTTATCCATTTAAAGGGCTTTACAGGAGTATAGGGACATATTTGAAATGAGATCTCAAGCAGGTAAGTCAGAATGACTAGGAGTGTGATGTAAACACACACTTTGATTCATAGTCAGTTCTCCAGGAAGAAAGCCCACCTACAGAAAATACTTTTAACAATACTGCAGAATGATCTTATTCCATCACTATATATCCCCTCATATTAAAAATGCAAATAAAAGTTCTTTCTTCCATATGAGTAAAGAAGATGAATTATATTTTAATATAACATTTTCACTTCAAAATTTTCATCTTGATAATTACTTCTTCCTTAAACAAATACAGGACAACTCACTAATACAATAATACTACCTATTTCCAAGCAAGAGCCAATGTAATATAGGTCCAACTTGAGAATTTAGTTACCAGAAATAGTGGAAATATAAGCTTTATCCACACCGTGGTCAAATGGATGGGAATAATCATTCAGTGTAATCGTTTAAAAAAAAAAAGGCAAAAATTTAAATACAGACAAAAAAAATTTCTCACTATGAAGATTTAACACCTAAGGCAGATGAATTTCTGAACATACTGACAACATGACATTTCAGAGCTTTTACTTTGAAGCCACAGGCCCAATGTATAATCCTTAGAAGGAATAATTAACAAATGCCACAATACAGAACATAAAATGATTGTCAGAGAGCATAATTTTTCTACCATTCATACTGAGAAATAATTGCTATCTCTACTTTTCTTTTATACACAGGTTTTCAGTGGGTCTGCTTCATTACCTGCTTAGTCTCCTAGCACATTTGTTCCACTCAAAATCTCAGCCGGGGCATATTTTTAGAGTCCAAGGATTACTCAGAACTTGATCAGCTTTGTCATTCAAGTTAGCAGGGTTGCTTTAGAATAAACATCCTTATTGATAAGTATGCAAAGTAGTCTGCCTGTCTGGAATCCATTTGAGAAGCTTTTAGAAATTGAATACTTGTTTAAATGCTCTATAAATTAATTCTAAGTAATCCAAAAGTTCTTTCCCCCCAAAATGATTCTCATTTAGGAAAGACTTACATTATCACCTTAGAAAATATTTCATTACATTTGCAAACTACATCAAATAGTTTTTGTAGATGTATTGTATATTCTTGTCTTCTAAAAAGAATGTTAGTTTTTCTTATTTTTAATTCATGTCTACTCAATTTCCCTACTTATATAATAAACTTGTTTCTACTAATATACTATTAATTGAAAAAAGGCTGTATAACTTTCTGTACATATACTAATATTTCCCAACTCATTTTCATCCATCTTGACTTTAGAAGGTCTCATTTTTCTTGACTAAAACTCTCAGAGCCAACAGTTATACCCTTCAACGGAAGACATGCAGCTGGTATAAGGGAAAAAATGCTGATACAGATCCTTTCCAGGTTCTGGAAACTGAGTGACCAAAAATAACCAGGTACAAAAACATGCAGGTTAAACTGGTCTATCAAATTCCTACAAGAAACATCTTACTCATCTGTAAATACTATGTCAAAGATTTACCCCTTTTGCTGATGGGATTCAGTTAAACAACCAGAATGTGAAGGGCACAAAGGTTCATCAAAACAAGAGCAATGTATAGATTCTGCTCTCAAGAGTTTATTATTCACTGAGAAGAGGAGAAAGGAAAGGGGATTAGGTAGTATCTTTATCCCTAGAGAGAGAAAAAGACCAGACTTCCAGCTCTTTCCTTTTAGTCTTAGCATCTACCCTTGCTCCTCCCTACCCCCACATTCTTTGGCCATTAAGAAGATGAAGTCTCTAACAGGTGGGCTGGCTCTCTCCCCAGTGGCTTACTGGAAAAGAGGAGACCTGCTTGTGAGTTGAAGTGGGTCACAGCCTTGCTCCTGGGGACCACTCTTCACTCTGTGGGTAGGGTTGCAGCCTCATGAGGAAGAGGTATGCAAGAACGATACTTGTTCTCTCCTCCAGGAATAGATGGTGGGGTCATTTTGTTGGGCCAGTGGAGTCATCTCTGGAACCTGGCACAGGCAAAGGGGACAGTTCCAAGGGATTTATCAGAACCTTCTTCAATAGCCCTGAAAGCTAAAGAAACTAACTGATCTATGGCACTCAGCATGAGCCTTCTGTGCTATGTAGTGGTTAAGAGAGGAGGCTGTGGAGTCAAACCGCTTGGGCTTTAAATATGGCTGTGCTGAAACAGCTGTGTAATTTTCATCAACTTTGCCTCTTTGAGCCTCAGTTTCCTTATCTGGAAAATGAAGATGAAAACAGTAGCTACCATATAGAGTGGTTTTAAATATTAAATGAGATTTATATACAGTGCTCAGCACAGTGCCTAACACATGATAAGTGCTTACAAAATTAACCATTCTTCTTCTCACTCAAGACCCCTCAAACCTTTAGAAGGAGGGCAGTCCATCATCTCTCACATCCATCTACCCCAAGCACCTTGTCTTTCCTTTTAAGAAAACTATGATCCTGCTTATACATTCATTCATTCCTTCATTCAACAAGTATTTACTGAATATCTACTAAGTGGTAGGCGTTGTGCTAGACAGTGGCTGGAGAAGTTGGAAGCAAAGTCCCTCTTCTTGAGGAAAGGAAAAAGTGAAATTAAGTTTGCAAAATTACAAAAAAAATATATAAAACACAAACAATACTGAGATAGAGAATAAAAAAGGAGGTAACCATTTAGATAAATCAGCATTTAAGCTGAGATTGAAACCAGGCAAAGAGACAGAAAAAGAAGATTCCGGACAGAAGGCATAGCTGGAACAAAGGCGCCAAAACACGGGAAGAGTGTGGTAAGTTCAAGAAACAGAGTCCATGTTGATCTCCTGAGTTCTAGACTTGGATATATGATTATATACTTGACATCTATTTGACATCTCTATTTGCATATCTAATAATATCTCAAACTAATCATATTCATAATAGAACTTGCTGTCCCTACCTCTACCAAAGAATGTGTTCCTCTCAATGTTTCCATTTCAGTAAGTATCACCACTGTCCATCTAGTTTCTCAAACCAAAAATTTTAAGAGTCATTCTTGCTCCTTTCCTCTGTCTCATCCTCCACATACATTCCATCAGGAAATGCCAGATCTGCTTCCAAAACACAACTTACACCTACTGTCTGTCCATCTCTAAACTCACCACTCAAGACCAAGCGAAATTATTTCTCCCTTTTACCACTGTAATAGGCTTTTAAGCTGTTTTCTTGCTTCCATCCTCCCCTCATATATATTTGTAATGCATGGGAAGAGAGTTGTAAGTGATCTTTTTAAAAAAAATGTAAGAACCTGTCACTGTTCTTATTAAAAGTCTCCAAGTATCCAATGCAAACTCTTTTCCATAGCATACTTGGGCAACAAATGGTTCCTACAGATCTCTATCCTTATCTTATTCCACTCCCTCCTTTGAGGACCTCTTTCCATTCTTTATACGGACTAAGCCTTTGGTTATTGTTGATTTTGAACCTCGGGATTTTATACTACAAAGTCACTCTACCTGGAACTTATTTATCTCTGTAAGTTCTTTCATAGATGACCCATTTTCAAATTCCAGGTCTTTGATTCAAATTCTATCTCCTCAGAGAAACTTTGATTATCCTATCAAAACTGGACTTCAGGGGCCAGCCTGGTGGTGTAGTGGTTAAAGTTCACATACCCCGCTTCAGCAGGCTGGGGTACACAGGTTCAGATCCCCGGTGTAGACGTAGCACCACTCGTCAAGCCACGCTATGGCGGCATCCCACATAAAATAGAGGAAGATCGGCACAGATGTCAGCTCAGGGGCAATCTTCCTCATAAAAAAAAAAAAAAGACTTCAAAAGGTAGTACTATATTAGGGCTGGCCCCGTGGCCGAGTGGTTAAGTTCGCGCGCTCTGCTGCAGGCGGCCCAGTGTTTCGTTGGTTCGAATCCTGGGCGCGGACATGGCACTGCTCATCAGACCACGCTGAGGCAGCGTCCCACATGCCACAACTAGAAGGACCCACAACGAAATATACAACTATGTACCGGGGGGCTTTGGGGAGAAAAAGGAGAAAAATAAAATCTTTAAAAAAAAAAAAAAAAAAGGTAGTACTATATTTCTATATTATGTCATTAACATTCATGCAAAACAATATCACATCTAAATATGTAAAAGTCATATATGTTGAACACACTACTAAATAAAACATGTTCTATCCCATTACTTTCACAAATGTATCTCCCTAACAACTTGGAAAGTCAAACATTCTGTTCTCAAGAGTTCTGTACTAGAACATGGCAGTACAGGAAAAGCCTGCTCCAGGACTCACACTCTGAGCTTGGCCTCTTTTCTTCCCATTTGTGATTCCATCACACTCCTCAAGGAGCCTAGCACATGTATACCTGTAGACACGCCATCCTGCACACCCAAGCTGCATCCTTATGTCCCATGAACAGTCACCTGTCGGCCACCCTTCAGATGGTCTACCCTTGAGAGGATGGACCTGGGTCAGAGGTCTGGATAGGCCACGGAAGTGTGGTCAGGGTGCTGACGCAGGGAATCTGAAGTCCTGGAGACTCTAAACTGGAATGCAACTACAGGAACTTCATGTTGGAATATACTCCAGGTGCGAAGTGCCAAAGTGGAGCCACAGCAGGAGCTGTGTAAACTCCTTATGGGTCTAAGGACATCATCAGTTTGCTTATTTCCTTTTTAGCAACATCAACCTATTATTGTCTTTTAACTTATCTGTTTATTTTTCTGTATCTCCTCCCTCTCAAAGGTAAGCTGCACACTTATAGGGGCTTGTCTGACTTGCAATGTCTGACACATATGTGGTACGCATTTAATAAATATTTGTTGGATTATACTTCTTACAGTGATATAAAATGAAAATACAACAACTTTTACAAAAAATGCACATATTTTACAAGCTCATGCTTCACAAATAAATATCTACCAAATCTAAGGAAACTAATCATTTACATTCCAATTAATCTGATTTGTACAAGTCTTAAAAAAAGTTATCTGCTTTATAAGATGGGATATATATTGTTTATCCTAAAGCCTTAGTAATTTTATAAAGTACCAAGTATTAAGATAAATGCTGAGAATATTTACTATAAACTAAAGGCTACCAGGTAAGAAGAAACTGGACAGTAAGAAAGCTTACTTTTAGAAGAAAATATTCTAATATATTTTACATTTAGCATATTCAAAATATGCTTCTAGCAAATCAGAACTTAGCAAATGTTGTTAGAATACTAAAAATGAAAAGTAATTTCTGTTTGTGAGTTAAAACTCCATTAAATTAATTGAAAATTATCTAAATATGTCACTATACTACACATTTTGTATCAAACTGTATCTCCTCAGAGAAACTTTATCTGACTACACATTCCTCGATTTCAAGATTAAAAGACAGATCCAGGAAGATTCCACAGCAGAGAATCCAGTAGCAGGCCCCTGATGTTACTCTTATTCAAATCAAAGAAAACGTAAAAGGCCTATAATTAGTCAAAATTTAAATTTTACAGTGCTTCTGCATGCCTGCTAAAAATCTAAGTTTGTTAATTAAAACGGTAATAGGACAGCACTGAGTACAGCAAAAATAAAGGCCATTTGTCTCTTTGAATATGATCATGAGGTGAGTATGAAATATTTTGGCATTTGTGATAAAGATGTGTAAAGTAGCTACACTAAAATTATTCTACTTAATACATGAAGCAAAACACTTAAAATAACTTGAACTTAAAGAAGAATAAAGGTAAAAATGGTTCCTTAATTCCTGATTACAGGTATACCAATAACATGATGGTCTTTATGCTTTGAGGGTAATAAAACCTTCATTTCACTCAGGATAGTTTCAAATCAAAGAGGATCATTTTAACATTCTGCTACCAAATCATGGGTTCTTAAGAAAATAAGAAAACGTCAAAATTCTTGAGCCAATAAGTTCACCACATGTATTCAATTAGTAAGATAAACAAAAGGAGTTTTAGTTCATCAGTAAGAAGACTTTTTTTGGCAAACTGACTGCAAACCAACTTAGAGATTTCTTTAGTCTTTATGAAAGCCAGAATGCAATTTCCGCTTTTGAACTTCTGGCCACACAAACAGAAAATCATAAGCAGAGTGAGAGTGAGGAACCAAATTCTGAGCCAAAAACTCACAAGGGCATAGAAGAGCTGGATAAAACATAATTACTCTTTCCCATACATCAAGTTTTCTACCCAGGAAAGATATCCAGCAAGCCAACTTTAGTAATCCAAAAGCTCCTCCAAATCATAAAGAAAACTATAATCAAAATGTAGTTATAAAACTACTGATTTTTTTCCTCCCCCGATCCCCAAAATTAATAATTTGATGGAATATTTCTTTTTATTACATAACAAAGAATGAAAGAAGGTTGGCTTGTTTCTCTTTCAAGTTGGTCTTCAGAAGATTAAAAATAGAAATTTTGATCTTATTTCTACAATTGTGGTAGAGACCAGAGACACAACCAAATATACGCTATATTATATATCATGTTAAAGTAATATTACTGATTTTTTAAAGCATAATTTCAAAGTAAATTTATTCCACAAACACTGATCTTGCTCAAAACGATTTTGGGAATCCATTTTAAAAACTGCCTTCAGAACTTAAGAACATTTCCAATGTCAGAAGATTATCAACCTATGCAAGTAGATTTAGTTCTCATAAAGTCAACCATTAAGAGTTAAATCCAGTGGATGTGGTAGGTGGTCAAAACTGGTGAAAAACAATTTGACTACAAAGTAGTAAGACTCATTTTATGTTGGTTGAAAAGTTACCCTGAAGCCACTTCCAAAACAAATAAGTTTTAAAATATTTTTATGAAAATGCAGCATTGTTAGATTTTTTTTCTCCAAATGATCTTGATGATAATAAGTTTATATCATTATCATTAGTACTTTTTGGATTAGTCTTATAACTTTATAGAAGTAGCTTGATTTATATATATCAGAAGTTAAGTTTGGAAAGGAAAGGGTTATTGGCAGGTTTGTGACTCACGTCTTCCCTGGGACTGCAGGCAAGAATCCCAGAAGGAATGAAAGATCCCCAGCAGACCTCCTTGTAAAGTTATGAACAGAGTGGTTTTCAAACCTTAGCCTGCATCAGAATCATCTGCAGGACTTTGCAAAACAAGATTGATGGGTCTCACCCCAAGAATTTCTGATTCAGTAGGTCTGACATATGGTCCAATAATTGCAGTTCTAATTAAGCTCCCAGGTGACGATGCTGCTGGTCTACAGATCACACTGTGACAAAACTATTAACATTTTGGTATTTACTTAGGTCCTCCTAGTAACTTTCTCCTATCTATAAAGTGTTTTAGCAGGATATACCTGGTCTTCTAGATTGTCAGTTGTAAATAAACCTGTAATTGGAGGATTTATGAGGGCATGACTAGTTTGAGAATAGGAGGTAGTCATATAAGAGTTTTTCTGTCTATGAAACTAATGGACCATAAGAATGAAGAATTCCAAAACCAAATGGCATACATTATTTAGAACTTGTCTGTTTTAATCCAAAACCAAAACTTTCCAAATGTGGAGAAATGCATGTTTTGCTTTTTTTTTTTTTTTGGTGAGGAAGATTGCCCTGAGCTAATATCTGTTGCTAATCTTCCTCTTTTTGCTTGAGGAAGATTGTCACTGAGCTAACTCTCTCTCTCAGTCTTCCTCTATTTTGTATGTGGGACACCACTACAGCATGGCTTAATGAGGGGTGTGTAGGTCCACTCTTGGGATTCGAACTTGTAAACCCTGGGCCGTGGAAGCAGAGTGCACAAATTTAACCACTATGCCACTGAGCCGGCCCCAAAGGATGCTTTTTAAAGCTGTATACGATGGATTCAAGCCCCTCAGGAAAGAAATACTACATTTGTGCTAGTTTCTGCTTGTATCTTTTGAAGTTTTATAATAGTTTGGTGTTAGCTAATAGCTTTGATTCACATGAATCAGCTCTGACAATTTGACCTTTTGTGTTAAGACAAGTGGCTTGTCAAAGTCATATGGTTCAATAGCAGTATTACTGAACAAGCAATCAAGCTTTCAGATTCTGGCTTTGTATTTTTCCAAATTATTTGTGCAACCAAGGACCAGGGAAAGATACCTACTCAGGAAACAATGTGAGGGAAATGCAACTCTGCAACTTGACTTCTTTCTAAAAGAGCATATTTTCTTAGAAAACATAGTGACTCCTTAAAAATGCCGTGGGAAATAATTATTATAGCTATAACATTTTAAAAGATTGCTTTAGGCCAGAATTGTAATGTTTACATGTATATGATTGATATGATTTTATATACGATGGTTAACTCTGTTAATTAACTCTGTTAATGGTTAACTCTGCACAAACCTACCAGGCAATCATAAATCCAGTTTATACATAAGGAAACTGAAGCTTAGGTTGATAAAGCAATTTACCATCCTATACATCTGCACCATCGGGGATCAAGTATTTGATACTCAAGTCTGTGGTCTTCACTACAAAACTATACTGGAAATTGCGAAACTGAAAATGGTGAAGAAAAAAATGGGGGGGGGGTATAAAAACCTTGGTTATCTAAAGTTCTCTACGCGTATAATCCCAAAGATAAGGTATTATCTTAACTCTACAATAAAGTCATATTAAACTGATTGTTTATCAGCCTCAAATCTTTACATGATCAATATAAAAACAAATCTGTTTCTAAATGGGCAGGATAAAGCAAAACTACTAACTTTAATGACTGTTACTAATTCTTTCTAGTCAGTATAAGTAATTTCTGTGGATAATCTGATTTTTTGGTGGCTATCACACCAAAAGCACAAGCAATAAAAGCAAAAAAACACGTGGGAGTACATCAAACTAAAAAGCTTCTGCACAGCAAAAGACATAATCAAAAAAATGGAAACGCAACCTACAGAATGGGAGAAATATTTGCAAACCATATATAGGACAAGAGAGTAATATCCAAAATATATAAAGAACTCCTGCAACTCAATAACAAAAAGCAACCCAATTTTAAAAAACGGACAGAGGAACTAAACAGACATTTTCCCAAAGAAGACATCCATACGGCCAAGGGGTACATGAAATGGTGCTCAACATCACTAGTCATCAGGGAAATGCAAATCAAAACCACAATGAGATATCACCTTACACCTGTTAGAATGGCTATCATCAAGAAGACAAAAGTATTAGCAAGGATGTGGAGATAAGGAAAGTCTTGTACACTGCTCGTGTGAATGTAAATTGGTTCAGCCACTATGGAAAACAGTATGGAGGCTCCTCAAAAAATTAAAAGTAGACTATCATATGACCCAGGAATTCTACTTCTCAATATTTATCCGAAGAAAATGAAATCACTCTCAAAAAGATATCTGTATGACCACGATCATAACAGCATTACTGACAATAGCCAAGATATGGAAACAACCTAAGTGTCCATCAACAGATGAATGGATAAAGAAGTGGTGGTGTAAATACATACAATGGAATATTATTCAGCCAGAAGAAAGAAGGACATCCTGCCATTTGCAATAAAATGGATAGACCCTGAGGGCATTATGTTAAGGGAGATACATCAGACAGAGAAAGACAAATACTGTATGATCTCACTTATACGTGGAATCTAAAAAAGCTGAACTTATAAAAGCAGAGAATGGAAAAAATCCCTGGTTACCAAAAGCTGGGAGTTGCAGGATTTAGAGATGTGCTGTTTAAGGGTACAAACTTGAAGTCCTGGAGAGCTAATGCACAGCACAGTGATTATAGTCAACAATACTGTATTATAAACTTCAAAGTTGCTAAGAGACTAGATCATAATTATTCCCACCACAAAAGGGAAATTATTATGTGACATGATAGGTGTTAACTAACACAATGGTGGTAATCATATTGCAATATATAAATGTATCAAATCAACACATTATATACCTTAAACCTACACAATGTTACATGTCTATCCTATTTCAATTAAAAAATAAATTCCACCATTGCAAAAAAAGACATTTTATCTTAAAACAAATAAGTGAATAAAAACTACAATAAAGTTAAGGCCAATGACATAATATATATCCTCCAAAATTGTTCAACAGAATAAAAGCTAAATGTATTTTATTTGTATTTGGACTCAAGCTAAAAGAATTAAAATTTATATTATAAGGAAGTAAGTTTTATCTTGTGAATTATATTATTTCAGACAAAGGTCCAAAAATAAGTAACAGAATATGTGTGAATATACAATACTTAGTCATAAAGCATGAAAATCTTACCATGTCCTTTGTGTATTATCTCAGCAATCATGAACAGAAGACATTATCGGACATTTTGACTCAAAACAAAACAATCCAAAACAATTCTTAGAACAATATGCTTTGCAACTAGAATTTCATGAAAATAATGATACCCTAAATTCTATAATAACTATCTTGTCTTCTCTAACAATTTTTGATCTGCAAAACCCATAACATCTTTTTGACAAAGTTGATGGTTTACTCCAGAAAATTCACAAATTAAAGAAAATTTTTCTTTCCATGCTCCCTATAGGCCCTGATATCTTCTTAAGCTCATACATTTAAGGGCATCATAAAATAACTGTCTCATTTCACTAAAAGGTGTGTAATGCAAAAATTCCTAAAATAACTATGCAAGAGAAATAAGAAATACAAGAAGAAAATAGCACGTTTATTACAAGGTGTATTAGTCTGCTTGGGCTGGCATAACAAAATACCATAGACTGGTGGGCTTAAACAACAGGAATTTATTTTCTTTCATTTTGGAGGCTGGGAAGTCCAAGATCAAGACACCAGCTGACGTGGTCCCTGGTGAGAGCTCTCCTCCTGTTTTACAGAAAGCCACTTTCTCCCTGTGTCCTCACATGGCCTTTTCTAGGTACACGCATGTGGCAAGAGATCTCTCTCTTCCTCCCCTTGTAAGACCCCCATCCTATTGGATTAGGATCCTACTCTTAGGACATCATTTAACCTTAATTACCTCCTAAAAGCCCTACCTCTAGATGCAGGCACATTGTGGATTAGGGTTTCAACAGAAGAACTGGGGGAGATGGAGGGGGAAAACCACGATTCAGGCCATAACAGATGTTGAAAATCTAGAATAATCTTGAGAAAAACATATACATTTCTAAAATAAGGAATAGTTAGGTTCTAAATACTAAGTATACAAAAATACATTTCAAAGTTTTGCTGCTGTTTTGCAACAATAGCATTCTGTCTTAAAAGACATGACCTAAGGGGGCTGGCCCAGTGGTGCAGTGGTTAAGTTTGTACGTTTCCCTTCCGCAGCCTGGGGTTTGCCGGTTTGGATCCGGACACGGACATGGCACCACTTGTCAAGCCATGCTGTGGCAGGCATCCCACATATAAAGTAGAGAAACATGGGCATGGATGTTAGCTCAGGGCCAGTCTTCCTCAGCAAAAAGGAGGATTGGCAGATGTTAACTCAGAGCTAATCTTCCTTAAAAAAAAAAAAAAGACATGACCTAAAATTAAGTCATTTGATTTATATTTATGATCACTGCTTTATCGATGATGAACAAAAAGTTGGTCTGATATAATCGAAGACACTAAAAAAGGATACAGGTGTAAGGATTAAAGTTTCCTTGGTTAAAGTGAAAACTGTTTTTTAAATACTTTGTTTGCAACTTCACCTTGCCTTATAGCACTTGCTCATTTTGCTGTTATTCATTTTCAGCACGAGTCCAAATGAGAGTGGCTGATAACAGAGAACTTTTAATTAGCAAAGAGGATCTTTAGCTACTCAGAAACTATTCCTCCAGCAGGTTGTCACCTGACCATGTCATCCTTAAACTTAATATCAGTCTATAGAATTGAGATGGATTAATAAAGTGGTCCAAAATTAACAATATATTGTACACTCTCCTATACAGGCTGCCCTAGTGTGCACAAAGATCTCATGAAGCAAATTTGGACAGGGATATAATAGAAACATGTAACTACATTCTCTGGTCACCAAAGAGGTGGACAACTCAGGCCTTAAGAGGAAAAGAGTCACCTAGAAAAGGGCTCTCAGCTTGTGCTGTCTTTATTCTCCTCTTTGTCTACTTATAGTGATCTTTCAACTGACTGCGGCCCAGTCCTCCGGAGGAGTGAAGGAAATGCAAACGCTCCCTTCCATTCAAGCGCACCCAAGCCACAGAGGGAAATCACACATGTAAAATGACATACCAAAAATGTGGCTCAATTTACAGTAAGAAAACCATATTTCTGCTTAAGAATATAGTTTTGCTCATGCTCCCATTTCATTTTGAATTACTACATTTATAATGCTATCAAAGGCTTCCCGCAGGTGTGATGTGCTGATCCCGCCCTAGTGCCTCACACAGTCCTCTGTCCAGGCTTCTATTATGTCACTTGTCACCTTGTATTACAATGATCTGTTTACTTGTCAGGCTCCCCTGGCAGGCTGGGAGCTCCTTAAGGGCAGAATCTATGTCTTGGTCGTCACCACAGCTCCAAAGTTTATGAAGAATCATCACATAATGGGCATTCAATACTGCATAAATGAATGAATGAATATAGGCTCCTTCCAACTATTGTTACAAAAAAATAGTCTTGCATTTGCCTATCAACATTTTAATTTTCTTTTTTAAATTTTAGATAAATTACAAGTGGTTATTTGATGCCAAGAACTGATACTTCAAGTTTTACTACAAAGGAAACTGATCCAGCACAGTTTTAAAAAGCCCTGAATCACAAAAAGTTATAAATGGAAATGATGATACCACTGGGATGACAGCAAAGGGGCTGGCAGATGTTGCTTTGATAAAAATTCTGTATTTCTATGTGTTAGAACCAAGCTTATGAAATCATATATACACAAGATTCAAGATCCATGTAACTGTCAAACACAAGAGCAACTTTTTCCTACAACTAGATTGAGTCTAACATTATTTCTGGAGACACAAATATCATACTTTCACATTAACACCTACAGAGACATTTAGAACAAAATGTTCTTTAAAAATCAACATTGAAAAAGATTACTTTTTAAGTAAAACAAAGATAAGACTAAAGCCAGAAAATGCATTTAAGGCTCCATCGTCACTATTCTCATAACTAATTCCACTCTCCGTGTTCAGCAATGTGAGCAATCAGTAAGTTGCAAAGAGTCTTCACTTCTAATGTCCCTTGCTTTTGTCATTTTGTCTTTCAGGCAAGACTTGTACAGTTTTTTATTTTTCTTTATTTCATTATTCATCATATTCTCACAGACTTTTCCAGCATCTACCCTTACTGATTTTTTTCCTTTTCCATTTTGGCAAAAACAAAAGGAAAAAAAGAAACACTTCATAATTTAAAGGAAATTGTAGTTAGCATTTATTTTCATCCACACCTCTACATTCATTTAATGTCCTATCAAACAAAAATGTATCTCTTTGAACAAACCTCTCCAATATCAAGTTCTGTGCATACTGCTGTGGAGTGTCAACACTATGACACCACTCAGGTCCCAAAGAAGGCAACCTTTGGAAACACTCTGGAAATCACATTACACGAAGAAAAGTTATTGTTTTAAAAATAAAATCTCTTATTTTGAAACAAGTAAATAAACAAATCATGCGGAGGAGGCGTAAGTACCTCCTGAAAAGGTCTAAATTAGTAGTAGGGTTTCAAATTTAGCCTCAAAATAAGTAAATAAAATTTTAATTGGCACATATCAGACTTGCCTATCAGCAGAAGGCAATGTTGCTACCCCTGCCACAAAAAGTCAACTAAATAAGCAATTCCACAATTCTCCACAACCATCCTCTCTACATTTAATCAAGAACCTAGCCGAGTTGCATTGAACTATGAGAACATTATCTTTGATGTAATCATTACCTTTACTAACCTAATTTGTTGAGCATTTTTAGCAAGCCTACAATGTGGCTGGTGTATATTAATATATGATCTACATTCAAGAAACTCATAATCACATCTTCACAATAAATAAATAGAATAAAGTAAGTGCTACATTAGCATTATAAACTAAGTGTCAAAAACACAGAGAATGATTTCTTTTGTATATTTGCATATGAATATTTCAATATTTCTCATTTTTTCAAAGTAAATTCATTTTATTTCTGCCAAAAAAATAAATGTTCAAAACTCAATAACATTGTAAAAATAATAGTGAAGAAAAGAGAACAATGAGAACCACAATAAGAGCTGGGGTAGAAAATGAGAGTGGGCAGATGTTTAAGATTTATAGTCAGTAGAACTATATGAGCAACTGGATATAGGAAATAAGGGAAGATACCCAAAAATCTAGTTTGCAAAACTGCACAAGATGATAATGCCATGGGTCATGGGTCAAGACATGAAATCAGGAAAAGAAGTGAAGGTGTGGAGTCAGGAATGGATATCAATTCTCTTTTGGACTATTTGAATTTGGGATACTCAAATCCAGCTACTGATCTTTGGGAACAATTATAATTATTAGTCAAAAGCTAATGAGACAGTAATCGAATGGGAACACAAAACATTTAAAAGGGGATAGAAAAAGAGTCAAAAGAGAAAACTGAGAGTCAGTTTTCAAAAGTTAAGAATTGTGGTAGACTCTTTAACATCCGTACTTCTCCCATCCAAGTATGGATGCCCCTTTGAACTGTGACTCCTTTTTCTCCCATCCAAACATGGAGTTTCTTCCTCACCTTGAATTTGGCTTGGCTTGCTGCTTACTTTGACTAATAGATTGTGGCAGAAGCAGTGTTGTGCAAGAAACCTTGAAGTTTCCATCTTCATCTTAGAACACGACCCGAGATCATGATGATGCAAAAAAGCCTGGGATGAAAGTCCAGCGATTTAAGCTGTCTCAGCTGAGCCCACTCCATAACTCATCAGCTGAATGCAAACACACTGAGTGAGCCCAAGCTAAATCAGCAGAACTGCCCAGCTAACCCACAGAAGCAGGAGAAATAATAAAACATGGTTTTAAGACACTAAGTTTTGGGGTGGTGTATTATACAGGAATAAATAACTGAAACAAGAACCAACAGAAGACTGTGTCCTGGAAGAAGCAAAAAGCCAAGGGAGAAGATAGTTTCTATAAAAAAGTTGTCAAAACTTTCAAAAAGTAGCAGAGGTTTCAAACAGGCTGAGGGCTGACAAGCGGTCACTGAAGTTAGTAACGAGAAGTCATCTCAGACACCTCAGAGTTAAATTTCAGTAAGGTTGTCAGGGTAGAAGCCTTTTTCGGTGGGTTTTAAATGAATAGTTGATGAGAAAAATCAATTCAGTAAGATAGATTATTCTTATAAGTCACTTTATAAGAAAGGAAAGATGAGCTATTTAAAAAGACTGAAGAGGAAGACTAGATGAATGAAAGCTTTGGTCATTAAGATAAGGATGGAGTGGCCGAGGAAAGAAGACTGTAAGGAGACAACAAAAATATTTTTTTTTTTTTAAAGATTTTATTTTTCTCCTTTTTCTCCCCAAAGCCCCCCGGTACATAGTTGTGTATTCTTCGTTGTGGGTCCTTCTAGTTGTGGCATGTGGGACGCTGCCTCAGCGTGGTTTGATGAGCAGTGCCATGTCCGCACCCAGGATTCGAACTAACGAAACACTGGGCCGCCTGCAGCGGAGCGCGCGAACTTAACCACTCGGCCACGGGGCCAGCCCCACAACAAAAATATTTTTTTAAAAATAGAGAACACTGATATATCAAAGGAGGTGAGAAAAGATGGGACAAGGTTGATGAGTATCTTAGTCCTGTCTGCTTTAACAATATACCAGAGACTAAGCAGATTAAACATTTATTTCTCCCAGTTCTGGAGGCTGGGAAGTGCAAAATTAAGGCTCCAGCATATCCAGTGTCTGGTGGGAACCAGCTTCCTGGTTTGCAGACCAATGCCTTCTTGCTTACCCTCACAGGGCACAGAAACAGAGCACTAGTATCTCTTTTTCTAAGGATACTAATCCATCGTGAAGGCTCCACCCTCATGACCTCATCTAAACTTAATCACCTCCTAAAGGCCCCACGTCTCAATACCACCCCATTAGGGATTAGGGTTTCAACATATGAATTTTAGGAGGACACAAACATGCAGTCCATAACAACGAGCTAATCAGAGAAAAATGAAAATGAAAAAAACCCCAAAGAACTAGGTGAGGTGAGCTGATAAGAGCTGAGATAAAAGAGAAAGCTGGCGGTTAGGACAGGTAAAAATAATTGTTGGTAGAGTGCACAGGAGTTTCTTACTTCTCCAGGTTCTTACTAAAAGAAGGAAGCAAGATCACCGGCTAAGACTGAAGGAATAGGAGACAGTTTAAGAGCTTAAGAATAATGGTAAAGTTTGGAAATAGCTGTGGGGAATGGGGAGAAGAATCAATTAGCCATGAGAACTATTATTTCAAGCATCATGGTGAACATCTGTAATGGCAGGAGGTATAGTCAAGGAGAAGAATTATTTTGTCATTTAAATAGAAAATAAGACTATTTTTAAAATCAATTTCATGTATTAATAAACTCAATAAACTAATGTCAAAGAGAGACACACTTTATTTCCTTTATGAGTACAGGATTATCATTTTAATCCACTGGCTTCTGCCTTTCTGTGGTTGTGAAAAGTACCCACCAAAGAAGATATACAGATCACAAATAAGCACATGAAATGATGTTCAACATCATTATCATTAGAGAAATCCAAATTAACAACACAATGAGATACCACTGTATACCTATGAGAATGGCTAAAAGTAATTAATTACTTAATTAATTTATTTTAAAAATTGACAAAATCAAGCACTGGCAAGAATGTGGAGTGACGAGAATTCTCATGAATTATAGGTGGAAATGCAAAATGGTACAGCTACTTTGGAAAATAGTTTGGCAGCTTCTTAAAAACATACATTTATTAGACAAACCAACAGTCCCATTCCTAGGTATACACTGAAGAGAAATGAAAACTTACATTCACACAAAAACTTGTACATGAATGTTTATAGCAGTTACATTCATAATTGTCTGAAACTGGAAATAAACTGGGGAATGGGTAAATAGACTGTGGAATAGCCATACAATAGACTGCTACTCAGAAATAAAAAGAAGAAAATTACTGATCTATGCAACAATATGCATAAATCTCAGTTGCACTTTGCTCAATGAAAGAAGTCAAATTCAAAATGATACATACATGTTGTATAAATCCTTTTATATGAACTTCTTGACCAGTTTCGAAGGTCTGGGTGGCTGGGTTGACTAGAGAAAGGCACAGGAGAATTTTGAAGGGTGATGGAATTGTTCTATAATTTGACTGTGGTGATGGTTACATAACTATATGTATTTGTCTAAACTCATTGTAATGCATGCTAAAAAGTATTAATTTTAATTTTTCAGTATACTATTTATCCCTCCATAGGTACGACTGAAACAATGTAAAGTGCCTTTTCAAAATGAAATGACACTACAAATTCTGCCGTCTCATACTATTTTTGCCCAAAACACAACAGGATCACTATACTAGTGCAATGTTAATACATCATGCATGTTAGAATGTGAACTATTACTTCAAAACTCCATTGAACAAATATCAATAAGCACTGTGATTAAAACTGCTTTTTAAATCCTAAATGAAATAAAGTTAAAGAATATTTCTCAATTTTCCAAATAACCTATCCATAAAAAACTGTGACCTAGATCTATTCCAATAATGACATTTCTTGAGACATTAGAGTATACAAAGCATAGATTCCATAGTATTTTTATTTCATACAAAAGTTAAGTAAACTTTTAAAACA
This sequence comes from Equus przewalskii, assembly GCF_037783145.1. Lineage (NCBI taxonomy): Eukaryota > Metazoa > Chordata > Mammalia > Perissodactyla > Equidae > Equus > Equus przewalskii. The sequence continues at coordinate 61,343,746 of NC_091843.1, forward strand.
CAGAACTGAAGACAATTTTTACCAAAGCTTTTCCTCTACAATTTTGCTCCTGGAATCAATATATTGCTTTAATAATCTTAATTAAGTGAGGTGAGGTAGATAAGATCTTTCTACTATACAAACATCACAATCACTGGATTTAGACTAATTTCAGGGATGTTTGTATTACAATGTAAAATAAAAGTAAGTTTGTTCAAAAAGAAACTTAGGTGACAATTTTTCACTCATGTTAACAAATCACGTGTAAATAACAAGTCTCTTCCCCCACTCCCCTATTTCTGTCAGTGCACTACAAAGAAAATAAAAACAAAGAAAAAGTCTGAGAGAGCTGCTTTTCATCACAGGTACAGGTTAAATATAAAAAGCAAGATCTTGCTTACTACTCAGTGAAAACTCTTTACAGCTTTCTTCATTTCACTATCTCATTATGGAAGAGTAAAAAGGAAAATTGTTTAACCTCTCCAAGATTCAAAGTCATCACTTATGAAACGATCTTAATGCTGTTGCTGTCTGCCCCATGGCTTATATGAAGAGCATATAAACAGCTTTGTAAAGTACTCTAACCAAAACCTTGAGGTGATCTTTTTTTTTTTTTTTCCAAAGATTGGCACCTGGTCTAACAACTGTTGGCAATCTTTTTCTTTTTTTTTCTGCTTTATCTCCCCCAACGCTCCCTGTACACAGTTGTATATCTTAGTTGCATGTCCTTCTAGTTGTGGGATGTGGGACGCCGCCTCAACGTGGCCTGACGAGCCCTGGGCTGCCATAGCGGAGCGCGAACTTAACCACTCGGACACGGAGCTGGCCCCCTAGGTGATCTTAAAGTATATCTGAAATAATACTGTTTGAAAATAAGAATAATTTTGAAAATATTTATAGTTGCTTTTCTTTCAATTAATTATGCTAAAAGTGGTCTCCCTAAAAATATGAATGTGTTAAATAAATAACATGTGGAGGGAAAACAATATTTAGTTAAGATGGAACAACTGATGCACTCATTCTTATAAAGATTGACATTTCCTGGATATGCAGCACTATACAAGAGTTTGGAAAGTATAAGAAAGCAGAAGACATAGTGTTTGCTTCTAAGGAACTTCAACTGAAGGGATATTTGAATTCTGTATGTTTGGTATGCTTTCACTTGTGTGCAAGAAGAGCATGTGTAACTAAAATAAGCATTTCCTGAAGGTTCTCTAGCTTTCTTTGGAAATCACTGTCTAGACCAGAATTCTTTTCCAAACAGTTTAGCAGTGTTCTATAATTGCTGGAACTTAAACATCTTGTGTACGTGCATATGTTTGTATGTGTGCATGAGTTACACAAATGCTGGAATCTTCCACACGTAGATGATATATGCTTACACACAGATGTATCACATCTCATGTAAACATAACATTAACCATTAACATATTGTATATACATGTGTTATGTAAGTGTGTAGGAATGAATACGTATACACACGTATACATACATAGTCTGGTTATTCCCCCTTTGCCAACCTGCCTCCCCCTCCAATCCTTTCTGTTCTCTGCCCTACTCCGCCCTGTTTTGTACCTCAGGAGGCTGACTCCTCAGACTTCACTTTGAGGACTCTCCTAAGAGCTGACGGACTTCCAGCTAGATTCCAGTAGGAGACCCAAGGGTGAAAGAAAAGGGGTCTGTGTGTTTCTTTCCCACTCCTCTCTTGCTTGGTGCTGTTTTTGGCAGCTGCTGCATCTCTTCATGGTTAAAGCTTTGGATGAGAAGCTCCACCTCTAAAGTTCCAGGACACACCAGGTCCTGGTGACTCTTTTCTGCCTCTTGTCCCTTTATTCCTAGGGATAGTAATAACTTTTTACTGTGTTCAGTTTTTGGGAAACTCCTGCCCATGCTTCTATTAGTAGTTCCTTTATTTAAGAAAATCTCTTCATTTAAGCCATATGGATTGAATTCTGTTTTCTACCAGGTCTTATGTATACACATACACTCAGAGGTGTATCACCCATATATACACAATAAGATACTTAAATACATAAATATACCAACCAACACATTTTCAAATTAAACTAACCATCTAAAATGGACACAATTATTAATGGCTTCATGAGGTTCAAAACCAGACAGATCTCAATGCACTTTTGACTTTATTTCTTGTGATTATAAAAGTATGTGTATGTGTGCCTGACAGAAAACATTGCAAAAAAAGTTGCCAATACTACCATACTTGGCAATATAAATTTTAAAGTATTTTAAAGCAAATTTATAATCATGCTGTAAATAAAATTCTATGGGTTATTTGTTCAGTTAACAGCATATTATGAGCACATTACCATGACATTAACTAATGGAAAAACATAATTTAATCGAGTGTATAATATTCTATTATGTGAATTTATAATCATTTATCTGTTCCATTGTGTGGGCATTTGGATTATTTACAAAATTTTGCTACTGTTTTCAATGCTTTGGTGAAGATCCCTAAACCTCTAATGTATCTTTAGAATATATTCCTAGAAGTAGGATTAGTGGGAAAAAGGATATGAATATTTTGAAACTACTGAGGAGTGATATCTAAAAAAATTCTGATTATGGAAATTATAACGGCTATGTGCAATATGTAGCTACTAGCCAAAGGTGTCTATTGGGCACTTGAAATGTGGTAAATAAGAGTGAGGAAATAAATATTTAATTTAAATAGCCAATGTGGCGAGTGGCTATTTAATATTGCACAGCACAGCTCTGGATACCTAACCCCCAACTGTCATCCAGAAAAGTTGTAGCAATTTACATTTTCATCAGCAGAGAATGAGAGTGCGGATTTCCTCATACCTTCATTATCAATGGCATTTACTATTTTTGAATATCTGTCAATTTGATAGGAAAAGATAAAAGTGTAATTGCTTTTAAGTTTATATTTCTTTAAATGCTTCTGGTAAATATTTTTTCATGTTGTCTATCTTTTTCTTCCGTGAATTGTTCTTTTTCTTTGCCCATTTTTCTACTAGAATGAGTTTGCTTTTCTTAGAATAAATACACTCTTTATATTAAATTAATTCCTGCCATATCTGTTACAAATACTTTTCTAATTCTGTTTATGATGCTTTTTGATATACAGAAGTTTAACATTTTAGTGCATCTTATTTATTTTATGTTTGTATTTTTATCCCAAGCCAATTTAAATAAAGTCTCAAGTCAATTTATATACAAATTACTCAACACCTTTATGAAAACAAAGGGTCAAGATGAAACAGTGACCCTTTAAAACATACTTTAAAACACCACCCCTGCCTCAAGCACATAGCAATGACAGATAAAATATAAAAAGAAATAATCAAAAGGCTGTGCTGAACTCAAAATAAAACACTTTCAAAGAATAGAAACATAAAGCAGTAAGTAAAGTTGATGCTGCAAACCTGCCGGGCGTCTGTGTGTTACACGTCTAGAATGAGACGGTTATACTAAAGGGCTTTCCTCCTACTTAGTAAAAGGAACTAAAAATAGATCCATGATCACAGCTTCAAACAGCAAATATGAAACTCACAGAAGTGGAAACCAGAAGAGCCAACATATATAGGAAAAGATATTTAATCTCTCCAATAATCAGGGGGATACAACTGAAACTACATCTATTAGAATGGCAAAAATAGTAAGTATGGTAAATATGGAGAGAGATGGAAACTCTTTTGCCGTGTTGATAGGAGTATAAATTGGGACAAACATGCCAGAAAGCAACTTACGTGACATCTAGCAAAATTAAAGATGTGCATATCCTTTTATCTTGCTACTTCACTTCCAGGTATAAATAATAAGAGAAACACACACACTTCACATCTACATGAAGATGTTCTTTATGCACTACTAGCGAAAATTAAAAGCAAAACACACAAACACATAAAAAATCAAAATATTCATGAACAGGCAAATGTATGAATTGTGTTATATCCTTAAAATTTAAAAACTGATTTAAAACCTAAAACCAGTTAAAAATAAATGAACCAGAGCTATACTATCAATATAGTCAAATATAATAAAAAAAAATTGAGTACAAAAAACAAGTTATAGAATAGTAACCTTTTATAAAAGTTGAAAAGCATGCAACAAACGTGAAACATACAAACAAATAATGCTTATGACTAGTGCCGATGGCATAGTATAGTTATAGCACAAAAATATAAGGAAAGATAAATCAGAGAAGCAGGTAACACTGAGACTAGAGAAAGGAATAGAATCGAGGAGGGCTTCAAGTTTATCAATATAGTTTCAATTCTTATCTCTAAAAAACTTTAAGTAAGTACTGTAAAATGTCAGAAAAAAATTAAGATGAGTTTGGGTAAGGGCATTTACTATTTCATTCTCTGTATGTTTGTGTGTTTGAAATAATTTATATTATAAAACAAACAAGAGAACTTAAAAGAATTCTCTAGAATCTTTTCCAAAATATAATGTATATAAATCATTTAAAAAGCAATTTTAGGGGCCGGCCTGGTGGCGCAGTACACGTTCTGCTTCAGCGGACAGGGGTTCGCTGGTTTAGATCCGTGGTGTGAACCTATGCACCTCTGATCAAGCCATGCTGTGGCAGGTGTCCCACATATAAAATAGAGGAAGATGGGCAGGAATGTTAGCTCACGGTCAATCTTCCTCAGCAAAAAGAGAAGGATTGACGGCAGATGTTAGCTCAGGGCTAATCTTCCTCAAAAAAACCAAAAAGCAATTTGAGTGGACTTTGGGTAACAAACAGGAAGGCATAAACCCACTACCGTTTATCTCTCCTACTGATTACAACTAAAACTCTGGACAAAACACTATTTCCTGAGGACACTGACAAGTTAACAATGGCAGGCAGACTGGGGAGGAGATACAAACTTATAAAAGCTCATACCAACAGTGAGTTTCCTGGTTATTTTTCCTCTACTGTCTCCTGATTTTGACCCACAGCGGAACTCAGAGAGGAAATGCATAGCAAGAAAAGCCTCAAAAATCTGAAAGAAACCCTGCCTTTCAAATGGCCAGGGGACCAGGAAAATAGGCTTCTAGTGGCCAAAGAGTGGAGAGAGCACCTTCCTCTTTTTCTACTCGTTCCCTCCCAGCCAGTCTGTCCCTGAGAGGGGCTGCAGTCACAAGTCTCACAGCTCATGGTGGCAATGAGGGGAGCACCTAAACCCTGAAGAGAAACAAGAAAAGTCAACCTGATGGTCCCCAAAGTGCCTGGGGGGAAATCAGATATTTTGTCTCTTGCTTTTCTCTCACCTTTTACCCCAACAGTGACTCCTGTCAAGCAGAACTGCACAGGAGCAAGAATAGCTGAAACCAAGAGAAACCCCCTCTATATAGCAGGAAAAAACGGAAATAAGAGAGTATGGTGAACACCTTGAAGAGGAGAACGCTGGAGAAGATGATCCTATAATTTTGGATATGACACAACACAATGTTAGGAGGCATTTGTCCATGGCGTTTCTACATATTTTGGACTATATTTTCAAGGATGTTTATACAACAAACAGCTTTAGAAGCTAGGGATAGAGTCTCCCCTCCTGATGCGTGGGGAAGGGGAACTGATGCAAAGTTCATGCTGCCTGCTACGCCATGACTAACAGACTGTCTGCATCCATTTGGGCTAGTTGTTTCTTTACCACCCAGGTTTAGAGAAGTGCAGCAAACAAACCTAGCAGCATCTCAACGCGCTGCTCTTAGGAACTGCTTGACCACTTGAGACACAAGTCCCAGGTTCACCCTCAAGTAGCACATACTGCATATGATTCCATCTACATGACATTCTGGAAAAGGCACAATGATAGGGACAAAAGATAGGTTGTAGTTGCCAGGGGTTAAGGGGAGAGGTTAGCCACAAAGTGGGTAGCAGGAGAGAACTTTGTGTGTTGAAGAAACAGAGCTGGATCTTGACTGTTACAGTGGTCACACGACTCAAAAATATTTGTCAAAACTTAGAGAACTGTATACTAAAAAAAGTATATAACTTTAAAAATAGTAAATATATATAAAAACATTAATTTGAAATTCACATTTTTAAATTCCAAAAAGCAATATGGAAGTTCATATTCACTTAAAAATCTAAAACATTCATTTAAGAAATGATATATTCATAGATCACCTATAGAACTAATATGAAAATATTAATAAATTAATATGGGTAATGACAGCAGAAACTTCTCAGCTTTAGAATAGTCTTGTTATTTGGTGCTCCTGCTTCCAAACCAGAAGCTAATAGGTAGCATTTTTTCTATTGTCTGTTTTCTTTTCTAGGTGTTAAATACAGAAAAAATACCAATTTCCCTCTCTATTCCCTGATCTAAGTTGTATCTCTTATCTTACTTTGCCTTTTTTGATCTTAACTTTTCATTTATTCCTCATTACTTTCTATTTTAATAGAGACTAGATTTTACTTATTAGGGATTTTAGTATTTGTTGCAGCTCTACAAGACTGTTTCTGGTTATAGCTTTACCTCAATTCATACTATTCATTTTATTTCTTATCACTATTGCATAGTGTTCATCAAGCATCCCAACAATGTACAGGGCACAAAATGATATTTAAATGTCAAACATCAACCTCAAAGGTCCTGTACTTTCATTCACCTTCAAGACTGTCTCAAGTTTGACAGTAAGCTTTCAATGTAAAGACAGGGTTGGATTTGGAGGCAATATATTTCATTCAACTATTTAATATTAGAAAAGCATCCTCCTCTTGAACTTGAGATACATGAAGAGGAAAAAGAAATAGAATTACTCAGCCAAAGGAAGAGAAAACTTTGAGATGATTTAACGTATTTCTGTGGCTAAGTCACAGCTTGAAGGCTTGAAACTGCTTAGAGAGAATTTTTCCTGAGTAAAATAGCAAGTGCTAAAAAAAAAAAACAAACAGCATTAACAAAAGCCTATTGAATGAATGAATGAATAAAAAATGGATGAAGGAGATCCTGAAGTACAGAAAAAATGTTCATCTGCTTGAGATTACAAATTTTGCACATATGTGGCATGGGAATCTTAAAAAGATATATAGCCCTTAGGAAATAAGAGACCAAAGTTGGTCCATCTAATAGAAAAGCTTCTTATTTCTATTAACTCTATATCTTTCATTAAATTTTAAAGCCCTACATATAGATGACCAAATCAATAACTTTTGGTTAATTTCAGTTTATTAATAAGTTTGTTTGTTTGGGAGGGGCCATGACAACTCATTGTGTGTAATTCCTCAGAATTACAAAATACATGTATACTTTTTTTATTGCCTTACTAATAACCACAGCAATTAAACTATGTAATAAACCAAATTGCTGGGAAGATGATGGCATAGAAGAACTCTGAACTTACCTCCTCCCACGGACGTAACAAATTTACAACTATTCTCAGAGCAATTAGCCCTGAGAGAGAACCAGAAACTGGATAACAAAAAGAAAATCCACAACAAGAGACAGTGCTGACTGAAGCAGAACAGGCAGAAATACTTTTCTGGAGAGGAGAAAAGCCACATTCTAGCTGCAGCGCTTCACGGCCAGGAGCAATCTTAAGCCATTCAGGGGATCTACCCCGCCTTCCAAAGCCTGAAACAATTGTGTGCTGCCACACCTGGGGCCAGCCCTACCCAGCTACACTATTGAGAGCTGACAACAGCTTTTGTTGTCAGACAACAATGCCAGAAGCCCATAGCAAATGTGAGCCCTAGAGCCTAGAAACCAGCCATGCTGGGCGCCTACTCATGTAACAGAAAAAACTGCAGCAGGAATGAGCTATCAGATCTTGCAGCCAACTGTGGGCACCACCATACCCAATAAAGTGACTGAAAGGACCACAGCAGCCACATGCAGCTAAGCCTTACAACCAAGCGGCCAGGGAGACAGCCTAGCCTTCCTGTGCACCTGCAGCAAGAGCAACCCTGCCACAACAGAATGAGACATGTAGCCCACACAGGGGACATCCCTGGAACATTTGGAACTGGTAAAGAGAGGGAGGCACATTGCTGTACCTCATAAAGCATCTCTTACATAAGGCCACTTCTGCAAGATCAGGAGACACAGGTGACCTACCTAAAACACAGTTATAAGCACAGAGAAATAGGAAAAATGAGGAGACAAAGTAATATGTTCCAAATAAGGTAACATGACAAATCCTCAGAAAAAGAACTATATGATACAGAGATAAACCATCTACCTGATAAGGAGTGTAAACTAATAGTGAGAAGGATGCTCACGGACCTTGGGAGAAGAATAGATGACTACAGTGAGAACATCAATAAAGAAGTGGAAAATATAAAAAAAGAAGCAATCAGAAATGAAGAATACAATACTGGAAATGAAAATTCACTAGAAGGAATCAATAGCACAGTAGATGATACACAAGAAAGGATCAGCAAGCTGGACAAAAGACTAAAGGAAGTCACCCAAGCTCAACAGATAAAAGAAAAGAGAATTAACAAGAACGGGGACAGTCTAAGGGACCTCTGGGACAACATCAAGTGCACTAACATCCATATCATAGATGTCCAACAAAGAGAAGAGAGAGGCAAAGGAGAAGAGAATCTATTTGAAGAAATAATAGCTGACAAATTTCCTAACCAAAGGAAAGAAACAGACAGGTACAGGAAGCACAGAGAGGAGCAAACAAGATGAACCCAAAGATGCCCACACCAAGACACATTATAACTAAAATGTCAAGAACTAAAGACAGAGAAAATCCTAAAAGCTGCAAGAGAAAGGCAAGAAGTTACATACAAAGGAAACCTCATAAGGCTATCAGCTGACTTCTCACAAGAACGTTACAGGCTAGGAGTGGTATGATAGATTTAAAGTGCTGAAAGGAAAAAACCTACAGCCAAGAATACTCTATCTGACAAGGTTATCATTCAGAATGGAAGGAGAGATAAGGAGTTTTGCAGACAAGCAAAAACTAGAAGAGTTTATCACCAATAAACCTGCCTTACAAGAAATGCTAAAAGGACTCATTTAGGTATAAAAGAGAAGAACACAAATAGGAATAGGAAAATTATCAAAGAAAATAATAATAATAATAATAAAATCATTGGCAAAGGCAAAAATACAGTAAAGGTAGCAGATCAACCACTGATGAAGCTAATATGAAGGTCAAAAGACAAAAGTACTAAAATTATGCATTTCCAACATGAGAGGTTAATGGATACATACACAGAAAAGAAGTTAAATATGATATTAAAAACATAAAATGTGGGAGCTGGAGAGTGAAAGAGTTGAGCTTTTAGCAAGAGGTCAAACATAAGAGACCATCAACTTAATATAGACTGTTAATTATGTACATTATTATATATGAACCTCACAGTAATCACAAATCAGAAACGTATAATAAATACACAAAGAATTAAGAGAAAGGAACCCAAATATAATACTAAAGAGAACCACAGGGAAAAGAGCAAGAGAAGAAAGGAACAAAGAAGAACTACTAAAACACCTAGAAAAAAAAGTAACAAAATGGCTTAAGTACATACTTATCAATAGCTATTTTACATGTCAATGGACTAAATGCTCCAATCAAAAGACATAAGGTGGCTAACTGGATAAAAAACAAGATCCACACATATGCTGCTTACTAGAGACACACCTCAGACCTAAAGACACTGACAAACTGAAAGTGAAGGGATGGAAAAAGATACTCCATGGAAACGGCAAGGAAAAGAAAGCTGGGGTAGCAATCAGACAAAATATACTTCAAAACAAAAATTGCAACAAGAAGGTCACTACATAATGATAAAAGGAACAATCCAACAAGAGGACATAACACTTGTAAATATCTATGCACCCAACATAGGAGCACCTAAATATATAAAACAATTATTAACAGAAATAAAAGGAGAAATACTGAGGCTGGCCTGGTGGTGTAGTGGTTAAGTTAGCACTCTCCACTTCGGTGTCCCAGGGTTCACTGGTTCAGATCCCGGGTGCGGACATACACACCACTCAAGTTATGTGTGGCAGTATCCCACATACAAAAAATAAAGGAAGACTGGCACAGATGTTAGCTCAGTGACAATCTTCCTCAAGCAAAAAGAGGAAGGTTGGCAACTGATGTTAGCTCAGGGCTAAACTTCCTGATCAAAAAAGAAAAAGAGAGAGAGAAATAGACAGTAACACAATAATAGTAAGGGACTTTAACATTCCACTTACATCAATGAATATATCATCCAGACAGAAGATCTATAAGGAAATATCAGCCTTAAATGACACATTACCCCAGATGGACTTAATATATACACAACAATCCATTCAAGAACCACCGAATGCACATGGAACATTCTCAAGGATAGATCACATAATAGGCAACAAGACAAGTCTCAATAAATTTAAGAAGACTGAAATAAGGCCAAGCATCTTTCGTGACCACAACAGTATGAAACTAGAAATCAACTATAAGAAGAAAACCGGAAAAGCCACAAATACATAGAGATTAAACAAAATGCTACTGAACAACTACTGAGTCAACAAAGAAATCAAAGGAAAAATAAAAAAATACCTGGAGACAAATGAAAATGAAAATACAACATGCCAAATTTATGGAACACAGCAAAAGCGGTTCTAAGAGGGAAGTTTATAGCAATACAGTCTTACCTCAACAAACAAGAAAAATTTCAAAGAATCTATCAGTACACCTGAAGCAACTAGAAAAAGAAGAAAAAGCAAAGCCCCAAATCAGTAGAAGGAAAGAAATAATAAATCTCAGGGCTGAAATAAATGAAATAGAGACTAAAAAAACAAAAGAAAAAAATTAGTGACTCTAAGAGCTTGTTCCTTGAAATGATAAACAAAATTGACAAACCTTTAGCTAGACTCACCAAGAAAAAAAGAGTAAAGACTCAAATAAATAAAATTAGAAACAAAAGAGAAGAAATTACAACAGATACCTCAGAAATACAAAAGATTATAAGAGAATACTATGAAAAGCTATATGCCAAGAAATTGGATAATCTAGAAGAAATGGATAGATTCTTAGAAACACATAACCTTCCAAAACTGAATTAAGAATAAATAGAGAATTTGAATAGACCAATCACCAGTAAGGAGATTGAAACAGTAATCAAAAACCTCCCAGAAAATAAAAGTCCAGGACCACATAGCTCCTGGGTGATTTCTACCAAACATTCAAAGAAGATTCATTACCTATCCTTCTCAAACTCTTCCAAAAAAATGAGGAGAAGGGGAAGCTTCCTAACTCATTTCACCAAGCCAAAATTACCCTGATACCAAAACCAGACAAGGACAACATAAAAAAAGGAAAACTATGGGCCAATACCATCAATGAACATCAATGCAAAAATCCTAAAGAAAATACTAGCAAATTAAATACAATATATTAAAAAGATCATACATCATGATCAAATGGGATTTATTCCAGGGATGCAGGCATGGTGCAACATCCACAAATCAACCAACGTGACACACCACATTAACAAAATGAAGAATAAAAACCACATAATTATCTCAATAGATACAGAGAAAGCATTTGACAAAATCCAACATTCATTTATGATAAAAACTGAATAAAATGGATATAGAAGGTAAGTACCTCAACATAATAAAGACCATAAATGACAAACCTACAGCTAACATCATACTCAATGGAGAAAAAAGGAAAGCTGTCCTTTTAAGAACAGGAACCAGACAAGGATGATCACTTTTGCCACTCTTATTTACCACATCATTGGAAGTCCTAGCCAGAGAAATCAGGCAAGAAAAAAGAAAGAAAAGGGATCCAAATTGGAAAAGAAGTGAAACTGTCACTATTTGCAGATGACATGATTTTATATATAGAAAAGCCTAAAAAGTCCACCAAAAAACTTTTAGAAAGTAAAGTTGCAGGGTATAAAATCAACATACAAAAATCATTGCATTTCTATGCACTAACAATAAAGTAGCAAAAAGAGAAATTAAGAATACAATCCCATTTATAATTGCAACAAAATGAATAAAATACCTAGGAATAAACTGAACCAAAGAGATGAAAGATCTGTACACTGAAAACTATAAAACTTTGAAACAAATAGAAGAAGACACAAAAAATGGAAAGACAGTACTCTTGGATTGGAAGAATTAGTATAGTTAAAATGTCCATACTTCCTATAGCAATCTATAGATTCAATGAAATACCTATCAAAGTTCCAATGACATTTTTCACAGAAATAGAACAAAGAATCCTAAAATTTATATAGAACAACAAAAGACCCCGAATAGCCAAAGGATTCCTGAGAAAAAAGAACAAGGCTGGAGGTATCACACTCTCTGATTTCAAAATATGCTACAAAGCTATAGTCATCAAAACAGCGTGATACTGACACAAAAACACACACAGAGATCAATGGGACAGATTCAGGAGCCCAGAAATAAACCCCCACATCTATGGACAGCTAATTTTTAACAAGGGAGCCAAGAACACACAATGGAGAAAGGAAAGTCTCTTCAATAAATGGTGCTGGGAAAACTGGACAGCCACATGCAAAAGAATAACAGTAGGCTATTATCTTACACCATACACAAAAATTAACTCAAAATGGATTAAAGAATTGAATGTCAGACCTGAAACCATAAAACTTCTAGAAGAAAACATAGGCAGTACACTCTTTGACATCAGTCTTAGCAGCATATTTTCAAATACCATGTCTGACCAGGCAAGGGAAACAAAGGAAAAAATAAACAAATGGGACTACATCAAACTAAAAACCTTCTGCACAGAAAAGGAAACCATCAACAAAATGAAAAGACAACCTAACAATTGGGAGAACATATTTGCAAACCATATATCTGATAAGGGCTTAACATCCAAAGTATATAAAGAACTCATATATCTCAACAACAAAAAAATCAAACAATACAGTTAAAAAATGGGCAAAAGATCTGAATAGACATTTTTCCAAAGAAGATATACAGATGGGAATAGGTACATGAAAAGATGTTCAACATCACTAATTATTAGGAAAACGCAAATCAAAACTTCCACGAGATATCACCTCACGCGCATCAGAATGGCTATAATTAACAACACAAGAAATAACAAGTGTTTGAGAGGATGTGGAGAAAAGGGAATCCTCATACACTGCTGGTGGGAATGCAAACTAGTGCAGCTACTGTAGAAAATAGTATGGAGATTTCTCAAAAAATTAAGAATAGAACTAGCATGTGATCCAGCTATTCCACTGCTGAGTATTTACCCAAAGAATATGAAAACACAAATGCCTAAAGATATATGCACTCTATGTTCACTGCAGCATTATTCACAATAGACAATACTTGGAAACAACCTAAGTGCCCCTCAAGGGATGAATGGATAAAGAAGATGTGGTATTTATAAACGATGAAATACTTCTCAGATATAAAAAAAAAAAAAGATGAAATCTTGCCATTTGTGACAACATGGATGGACCTTGAGGGTATTATGCTAAGTGAAATAAGTCAGACCGAGAAAGTCAAATATCATATGATCTCACTCATAAACAGAAAATAAAAACAACAAGAACAACAACAAACACATAGATACAGAGATTAGATTGGTGGTTACCAGAGGGGAAGGAGAGAGGGAAGAGGAAATGGGTGACTGGACACATGTGTATGGTGATGGATGGTAGTCTTTGGGTGGTGAACATGATGTAGTCTACACAGAAATTGAAATATTATGATGTACACCTGACACAATATAATGCTATAAATCAATGTTACCTCAATAAAAATAAAATTAAATAAATAAGATAAAAATAAACTATGTAATAATCCAATCAACTTCTTTAGTCATAAGCTAGAAGCAAGGTGAAATACATACACGTATATATATATGTGTGTGTGTGTGTGTACGTATGTATGTGCGTGTGTGTGTGTGTGTATGTGTACGTGCCACCTGGTTATTTAATTTCTATTTCAACATTTCTACAATATTACTAATAATTCTGTTACTGTGCATTACAAATAAAACACCACTGTATAAGATACATCTGTGTATGTGTGTGTATATATATGCGTGAATATACAGCTCATATGTGTATATACACATACACATACATATATATATATGTATAAATATAAAATGTTTATGTCAAACTAACAGGCACAACGTGTGAATACACACTCATTCTAATTCTGAACAAAGCCATATTTCATGCCACATAATTTATGTATATATTTTAATGTTAAGAGTAGAGTACTGAGACTATTTTGGCAGTTAGTGTGAAAAACCATGAGTGTTAGTCTAAAAGTACGTTTCATTTCTGTAGTGTACTTGGGTAGAGGGTCTCTGTATTGCTTAATATCATTTAAGCGTCATTTTAGAGATGCTAATGAACATGACTCTGCTCTCTATTTCACTGAATTATTACTCTTCATTTTCTCTTATTTCTGGCCTTATAAAGATATATTTTCATTCTGTCTTGAGACTATTTCCCATTTCATTTCTTTCAACTACCAAAAACTTCATTCCTATTGACACCTCTAAAATATTTAAACAGTATTATCATATTTTCTGTTATCCTCTCACCCATTTCCTTCATTCTCTCCTCACCTACAATTTGTTTTCAAATCTCCTCACATTTTTTATTGCATTTCTTTGAACTGCATTAAGTGGCAGTTAGGGTGACATCTGTACATGCATTTACACATGCATACATCAGTACTATAACAAAGGTTATCAAAATTTTCTAAGCTGAAATATCATTTATGTATAAATTAAGACGTCATTCACAATACTTTTTACAAATTGAGTCTGGTATTTTGAAACTTCTAACATTAATTATCAAGCATACTTTTCACAATTTAATGGCAAGATCTATCTACACCAGTGGAATATAAATGAGAAACAGCAGGTTAAAACAAGTTAGCAAAACCATTTATTTTTCTTTTAATATTGCCTGAGTTGACTGGCTACTAAAGGAATTACGTAAGTATTAGCTTGCTTTCAGTTTCATCAATATTTTATTTCACTGCCTAAGCTAATTTTTAAAAAATATTTTGTGGCTTTTACTTACACAGGCTAATGTTAAGAAGCTGCTTATTTTATATGTTTGTGATAGAAAAAATTAAATGGATTTTATCTGTGGCATGGCCCAAATCACCTAATAAATTCTTGAAAAATGCATTGAGTTGCTAGTAAGTACAAGGTATGATAGGGATATGAAATTATTATTACATACTCCTTGGCCTTAGACTGCTTGCAGGGACCATATGAATGCTTACAAATAACTAAAACAAACATTGGTGAATAGAGTGCAAATGGTCTTTTCAACTCAACAGAAATGTATTACATGCCTAGCTGTATTATACTAAACTCCTTCATATTAATGGTTATGTATTCTCATGCTTACCCCACATGCAATTTTTATAATGGAAATTCTACTAAAATAATAACTATGTTTGCATAATTGCTTTCTTGGACATTTTTCAAAAGCTTATATTAATCATCAAGACACAATGTGAGAGAAGTAGTCATATACAAGAAATACAAAAATGTAAAAAATGCACATATGTAGCACTAGTTAAGTTCACTTTTTTAAAAAAAGAAATGGAAATATGGATAACATTTCACAGCATGAAAGAAAGAAATGTGCTAAAAAACTCAGGATTTTTCAAAGTGTTCAGTAAGCTCATAAATGCCAATGTTTCACTGAATTCAACATATAGTATTTGTTTAGAACTCAATACTTCTTAATTACTTTCCTTTACTTATTTGTAATATAAACCCATTGAACTTATGTATTATCATAGACTGGAGTTTGACGATGTTTGTTGCTCTACATTAGGGAATGCACAGAGAACAACAGATTGGTATTATCAATCCTTCATGCACTCCCATAACCTTTTTAAATAATCACTAGCTCTGATTTTTCCCTATCATAAATAAAAACATGCAGAATAGTTGGGCATCCAGCTTTTTTCCATTTGAAGAGTATTTCTTTAGGATTGATTCGTGGCAATAACATTAAGAGGTCAAAGAGTAAAAGTACTTGCATTATTGTTTACTGTAAAGATGTCATCTTATTGTGTCTTTTAATTTTGTTAAAAACATTTAAAAGTGAAACCTAACCTTTATCTGCTAATCTGATTATATTGTACTGACACATTCGATATTTATTTGTTTAAATAATTGTAGTCCCTCTCTTGAGAGCTGTCAGCCTATGTCCTTTGTCCACTTAAGCCTTGGATTTTTAGGATGTTTCTCTTCATTTTTTGTGGGTTATTTCTATCTTGGACCTTTTTTCTTTTAACATTTAAGATTACCATATTGTTAGAGACTCAACATTGCTCACATTATCCCTGTTCATTTTCTGTATGTTTTCTAACCTTTAAAAGTCCCATCTCCATCTCTTGAAGTTTATAAATATTAAATTCTATTTTCTTCTTTATTATGATTTGATTTTTACGTGTAATTCTAATCAACTTTGAATGTATAATACTGGAAGAAGCAGTGTCTAAATTGTTGCTTTACGAAACTGCTAACCAATTTATCTCACCACCACTGATTGAGAGATAATCCCCTTCCCAACTGATTTTTAATACATCCTTTATCATATTTTTCCCACATACTTTTAGATGAATAGTAATTTGTCACATCTGTGTGTTTTTAAGTGTAGTAAGAAGAAATAAGCATAATACTCAAGGAAATCTAACTACGAAGAATGTACAGAAATAACTACTGACTGGCATTTACTCATTCTCCAGCATCATGTTTTGGGTTAAGAACCATTTCATCTCCTAGATATTTTTCTTCCATATTTTCTAATACGCTTAGTTAATACTTCATTCTGATTTTATATTTTTCTGTTTTAGTCCCTAAAGATACTTATACTTGTGCATATAATTACCTGGTTTTGATGGGACATTTTATTCCATTTTTATATTCTAAGTTATTAACTTGACTAATTGAGTGGTTTCTGTAAATCTGGTGAGCATATTCTCAACTCCTTTTTCCATATTGCTCTAGATCTTTGCCTTTACTAACTTTAACTCCATAAAGAGAAGTTTAAGAAATAAGAAAGATAAGACGCAGAGTTCTAGGAAGCCTTTTAGGAATCTTTTACCTCCGGTATTCAGAAGGTAAGGCAAGCAAAGGAGAAGACAGAAAAGTACTAGTAGGATTAGCTGACCTAAGAGAATCTTTTTGAAAAAATCTAACACTCCCAAGACTATATGTTTCAAGAAGAGCAAGCACCACGTCTGTTTCATTTTTCACTACAACACCAGCACCAGGTATACAATCGGTGCTCAACAAATATTTGCTGATTGCATCAAAGAGACCAAGAGGGCAGGAAGAGAGCTGGAAAGGCGATAGGGCAAAGGGGGAAAGAATGTGTGAATGTGAGCATGTATCTGTAAGTAGGTTTCGTAAGTTGTCTCACAATTCTAACCTTTTTTCGAAGAAGGACCTGAGTAATACACTTTAGCTGACCTAGAAGGACTTGAAACTTTTTAAGCCACCATTTTTCTCTTGCTCCTCTGTGACCTTGATTCTTCGATTAAAATTCTAAAGTGCCTAAAATCAAATTTTACTGACAGACTCCAGATGAGTAACTCCAGTGTTTCCTCCACTCTCATTTTAGGAGTTCCAAACAGCTTGGAAATACAACTCATCTGCTTGATGTGTTGATGAAACTGCTAAGAATGACTGTCATGTCAAAAACTTCACGGTCATGAGATGACAAAAATTAATTTACTACTTTGCATATATTTCATACCTAGAAGAATCAGCTGTGATGAATCAGCTGTCCAAATTTCTGCCAAAAATCAACACAATTTTAAAATATAATTAGATTTCAACTTGGTTTAGACCAAAAGCACCAAGACATTTTAAGGAAGCAGACAGCAAAGCAAGAGAATAGGGGTTTTGAGGAAGCAGGAAAGAGGTAAGACTGGGAGAATGTGTAGGTCATGGTATCATGGTTTAAGTATAAATCTGGGTCAGAGATGCTATCAGTCTTATAAATTTGTGCTAGTAACTTCTTCCCCAGAAATGCTAAATGTGATGCTCAATTATCTCTAAAGTTGTGTCTGGCCCTGTACATACTTCCATATTGCCAAGGCATCTCATCAAGATTAGATTCATTCAGTCCATCAATTTATTCATTCAACAAATATTAATTGAGCACTTACCAAGTGTGAGGGAACACAATGGTACAAAATATATGCCATCCTTGCCCTCATGGGCTTTCTATGTAGTGGTATTACTATATTAGTACTATTAAGCAAATAACTATAGAAACAATTACCAATTTTCCATGCATGTGTTATCTCATTTGAGATAACAGAACCAATAAGGTAAGATTATCACCATTTTATGGCTAAGGAAATGAGGCTTAAACAGGCTCACCTAGTAAATGTATAATTACAAAAAACGGAAAATTTTGAGAAGGAAATTTAAAATGTGTATTGAGGTATCTGATTTTGCCTAGAAGTCAGGGACATTTATCTGAAGAAATAATGTTTACAGTTTAGCTTTCTTGATCACTCTAAAATATGACTGACCAAACGAGCTTAAAAATTATAATTCTTAAATACATGAACTTTATGATTTTCTATCTTTGAAATCACTTCAGAATGACTACAGTGAACATACAGTTCATAAAAGGAAGACCGAAAAAAATAGTGTTCATGCAGAATATCATTTTAGACATCTTTCTTTCAATTTTGATGAGACTGTGAAAATCAATTTTGGAACATCAACTTCTCCAAAAAGCCATAAAATAGGCATTTCTGTTTCACTGATTCTTGATTAGGATGCTGTGAGATGATTTAAGTTTAAAGAGGTCATTGCTTATACCTCAAATAATTACCAGTCTATTCCCTGAAAAATGTGATTTCTTCTCTTATTTCCAAGGGTAGAATAAATGCACTTCTGTTCCAAATTTCTCCTACACTCTCCCCGTCTAAACTACAGCAATAAGGTAATGAAGAGAATGTATAGGCTCAGAATAGCTCTTTTTTTCCCATCTAGATTAGAGGTTGTCAAACTTTAGGGATCATCAGAATCACCTAGGAGACTTGTTAAAACAGACAGCAGGGGCCCACTTCCAGAGTTTCTGATTCTGTAGGTCTGGGGAGAAGCCAGAAAATCTGCATTCTAACAAGCTCCCAGGTGATATTGATGCTGTTCATCCATGGTACTCACTTTCAAAATCCCTGGTCTAGAAGGTGATCTCCCTAGGAGATCTACAACTAAAAGTGGAAAAGTACTTACACTTCTTAAATTAACTCAATTTCACTGTTCCTTAATTAGCAACATTGATGGCTGTAATGAGAACAGTCACACAAAACTACAAAGATGGAATTACAGGCACTGTCCTCTTCTGTACCACTTGGAGAGGTAGCATAACTTACTCTTTAAGAGAAAATACTCTGAAGGAAACTGCTTGGGTTGGAATCCTAGCTCTGCTACATAATAGCTATGTATTCTTGAGAAAATTACTTAACTTCTCTGTGCCTCAGTTTCATCTATAAAATTAGGAAAATAACGTTACCCACCTCATAGGGCTTTTATGAGATTTAAATGAGAAAGACACTTCGAACAATGTCTGACTTACAATATACAAAAGTGTTTATCAAATAAAAGCTGGTTTCCTCAGTAAAGTAACTGTTCTCCTAAGCAGCTTCTTTTTTTCCCCACCTTTGTTGTCTACTAACTCAACTGAATTTACAGCCTATATCCACTTAGAGGAACTTCTGATAACCATTTCTAGATAATAATTATACCCTCATTAAATATGTTATTATGCTTTTTTCTTTTCATTCCAGTTTTATCATCCCCTCATTTTTAATCTGTTTTATTAAACATATCTTTACAAGAGTCTCCAAATCTTTTGCTGGAATGAAGCAAGATATATGTAAATCAATAGGCCAATAAATATAGCTTTGACTTTTTCTATGTTTAAATAATACAATTATTAAACAAGAGAAGTAAACTAAAACAAACTAAGCTTCTATTGTGAACTAAAAAATGACCTGAGCTATTCTTTAGTGCCTTTGACACAATTATTAAGTATAACATGCTATTCCATGCATTTACTTCAAATGAGGACCCAAATCCCTTCTAGAAAACCTTTCTAAAAAACCCCAGCCCATAAGTCATTCTTTTGCCCTTTTAACAAACATGTTTTTACTAAAATGTGAGCAAACAGCAAGAGACCTTAGTAGGTTGTATGTCATGTTTGTGCAAGAAAAGAACTAAGGCCAGAGGTCACTTGTCTCTTGTGCTTCTTCACATCATTCAGTAACAATGCTAGACCCACTGGGCATATGCAGTGACCACTTCAGCACTATGGGAATCTGGTGAGAATAAAAAATATTCAATCTTCTGCAGGGTGTTTGAAAATTCATGTTTTTTTATTGGTCCAAACTCTCAAACTTGGTTTCTTCACTATGACTTCCAAATGTATCTTATATTCTTGCTAAAAGGCCTGAATAGTCAACCAATTTCAAAACAATTTCAAATATACTAGTTCTTGACATGGGAATTTCAGATAAAGTTTCATACTTCTATATATTTCGGGTGAAATGGCACTGGAGAAATGCTACTAAGTAGTATTTTGGCTTGGATAGTTTCTCTCACATAGATGAATCAGAACAATTACAAGAGTTTATCAAAACAGAGATAACATCTATCATGACCACTTAGTCAACATAGCAAAATTGGCCTATAGTATGAATTATTTTTTACCAGTAATGGAGAGAACTAATATGGTATAACATCCAGTATTAACAGGATTAGGATTATTTTATACCACAGTTAATGATATGCTTAAATGGGAAATGGATATGTCAACAAGGATTACTTTTTTAAAGGATTTTTTGAAAATTATGTCTTTCTCTTCACTCAAAGTAATGCTGTATAACATTTCTTGATCTCCTGGATTTGACTTAATATTACTCAACCCTTAACTTACAAACACTGACTTTCTAAATTCTTCATTTTCCAGTTATTGTTCTACTTTCTCATTTAATAATTTTGACTTCCACATCTTTCTCTACCATTAAAGTTTATTAAATGAGAGAGCTCACCATCAAAATACACCTAATTTATTTTCTATTTTCAGAATGAATTCAGTATAACTCATTAGTTCAATCTATAACCCACAGGATGATATAGTGTCTCCCCTGTCTTTTGTCCCAGATTGCCAGCGTGTCTGTTTAATATATCTAGGTCAAACATATTTCTGTAACAGGAACCTAACGCATATTAAGGAATGTTGTGCTATTATGAAAACCATGACCTAGCATCCAGATATCTTGACTTTTTAAAGCTTCCAAAGCTTAATGGATAATAAATTTTCCCAAGTCTATGGATATTACCCTTTCCAACCCAGTTAGCCATAATATCATTGCATACTACATGAAAATAAGTGACATTTTTAAAGTACTTGAGAGTTTACAAAATGCTTTCACTATCTTGCCTTTACAACAACACCACGAAGTAGGTACAGAAAAAGAAATTGGGTCTCAAAGAGATCAAGTATATTATCTAAAGTCTTGTAAGAAAAACAATCTAGTGAGAATACATTTAGTGGAGCAGGTGCCAAGCTGAATCAGCCTCTTTTTTGCATGCCACCATTAAACCAGCTCATGGAAGACAAAGTGAATTAATACAATCCTTGACTTCACAAAACCACAACTAGAAGTATATAAAAAAGAAAATAATTTTAGCACTACAAAATAAGTGTTATAATCATGGCTTGTGCAGAATTCTATGGAAGCAAAGGGAAAGGAGGACTTAATTTGACCTTGTGGTTTAAGAAAGACTTTAAACAGGAAATGATGCTCAAAATACATTCCAGGAAAAGAGAGCAGCATTACAAGGATAGAAAAGTATGAAACAGCAGACCATATTCTTAGAAGTGAAAGGGATTCTGATATGTTGCAATTTCAGACACGTGAAGGACTGGCAGGAGAAACAACTGGAAAGACTGAAATGAGCAAGATCACAAGAGGTCCTTGTATGCTAAGATGTTTCAACCTGACCAGGTTCATTAGAGTATTTAAGCATTTGCATGACATGATCAATTACTACTTTAGACATTCCAAACATCTGAACATGGCAGTAGGACAAAGGATTAGCAAGCATGAGAAACAAGAGACTCTTCATGAGAGTCTCAGACCCACATCAACAAAGGCCTCAGATAAGGTAGCAGCAGCGAAGATATAACGCAGGCAACAGACTTGAAAGCCATTTATGAGGTAGGAGTTTCAGGAATTCATGACTCATTAGCTGTGAAAGATGAGGGAAAATGAGGAGTAGATGAATGTTCCAAATATTGTGTACAGCTTACATGCCAGAATAGATGGTGTTAACAAAGACCAAGACTGAGAGGCATGGCCAGTGGGCGAACAAAGGAGTGGGAATCAACATAATGAGTTCATGCTCATATATGTTGAGCTTAAGGTTTTATATTCTTATATATGTATATATTCTAAGAGGATGGCCAAAAGAAAGTGAAAAAAAACTGAGAAGGGGCTAAACTGGGCAGATGATCTAGGCTCAGAATAGAAAATCCTGAATAGACTAAGGAGCCTGCATTGATTCACAAAAGCACAAGAGTATCATAGATTTTTAAAATAGGAACCTGATATGATAAAATGTTGTTTTAGAAAGATAAATCTAGTGATGAGAGGGGAACAAAAGATCCTGAAGGAAAGACAGGTAAATGACTTGTCAGCAACACAAGTTTAAAGCAATGAAAGTCTGTATGAATAAGAAGGCAACAGGAGTGGAGAAGGAATGGGTGAGAGAGACCACTGAAGTCTCCCCTTCCTCCATTCCTGGGCTATCTAGCTATCTCCAGGTCCATTTCTTATGTTATATATTTTTTCATCTACTCTAAGCCTTCAGGTATTTTCTCTACATGCTTTGACTCCCAAGTCTATATCTGTGGCCCTGAGATTGCTCCTAAATTCTGGATATGCATATTCATCTCCTTTCAGGATCATCTATTTGGAAGTGTCACATACGCTTCGCACTCAACATGACCTAAATTTCCTCCTAAACCTAGTTTTGGAATGGATCTCAATGACATCATCACCTAACTGCTCCGAAAGTAATCCTTAGAACCCCTCCCTCACCCACCACACACTTTGATAAATCTTGTAGACTGACAGATGGCTAAGCTAATCACTTGCACTTTCACCCCACCATCAATGCCTCCACAAATACTAATCACTCGTTAAATCCCAATCTACTATTTCACATTCATTGCCACTTCCATCTCTCTCCTGTCAATCACTCACTAATTGGTTTCCACAATGAAGCCATAATGGTCTTTATAAAATACAAATCTGATCATGACTTTTCTGATGATAAAACTATTCAAAGCTTCCTCCTGCCCCCAAGACAAAGACCAAACTCTTTAGGGGCCAGCCTGGTGGCGCAGCAGTTGGTTAAGTGTGCATGTTCCAGGTCGGTGGCCTGGGGTTCGCTGGTTCAGATCCCAGGTGCGGCCATGACACTGCTTGGCAAGCCATGCTGTGGTAGGCATCCCACTTATAAAGCAGAGGAAGATGGGCACAGACGTTAGCTCAGGGCCCATCTTCCTCAGCAAAAAGAGGAGGATTGGCAGCAGATGTTAGCTCAGGGATAATCTTCCTCAAAAAAAAGAAAAAAGACCAAACTCTTTAGCATGAAGTAGTGATTAGCATCTTTTTAACTTCTCCAATCTCACTTCCTGTATTAGTTTTCTATTGCTGCTGTTAACAAATTATCACAAACTTAGTGGCTTAAAGCAACACAAATTCATTATCTTACAATTCTGGAGCTCAGAAGTTCAAAATGGGTCTCCCGCGGCTAAAAGCAAGGTGATGGCAGAACCGCATTTCTTCTGGAGGCTCTAGGGGAGAATCTGTTCCCTGCCTTTTCCAGCTTCTAGAGGCTGCCTGTATTACTTGGCTCTTGGCCACTCTTGACTCCAACCAATACTTCCAAAGTTACATTTCCTTATCTCTCTCTGACTCTTCCATCTCTCTCTTTCCCTTATAAAGAAACTTGTGATTACACTGGGCTCACCTGGAAAATCCAGGCTAATCTCTCCTTCTCAAGATCCTTAACATAATCCCACCTGCAAAGTCTCTCATGCTATGTAATAGAACGCATTCAAAGGTTCTGGGGGTTAGTACATAGACACATTTTGGGGACCATTATTCCGTCTACCACACCTCCTCTTCCCTTTTCCCCTGACTACTAGAATATTCTCCATTCCAGGTGTATAAATAGAAGTCTTTATAGTCCCTCAAATGTACCACAGAATTTCTCCCCTCAAGATCAGATACAGCAGCTTGGTCCAAAAGACTATGCTCTGTCAGGCCCTTCACCAGTACACCCTAATCATCCTTCACAACTCTTGAAAGCCTTCCCTGAACTGTCAAAGTAACATGCCTTTCTTATGTCCTCTAAAAACAGCATAAATTACCTCTAGAATAGGGTATCACCTCAATCATAATTCTTATTTACATGCTTAAAATTTGTGGATTCCTAGAAAATTTTGACCCTATTTACTTCAGATGAATACCAATGACCTTCCAGAAACCCCACATTCAAGATTGTAATAGGAGTGGAGGAGTCTTTTAAAAGTTATTTCTAGAGAAGATTCAAAAACTCTATTGACTCTCTCATAGTCTAGTATTATGAACTAAAAAATGATTCTTATGGTCTCCAACTGAAGTGATTCCAGGGGCAAAAAAAAAGAAGACAGATTTATTATTTAAAAGAGAACACAGCATTACTAAAAGGTATTGGTAAAATCATACCTCTTGAGTCCACCATTAGGAAGTCTCTCTAATGGTAAGACCACAAAACAGTGAGGGCCATAATTTGAACATGAGGGTCCTTTATTACTAAGGGGCATAAAAGAAATAATTGATCTTTGCTGATCTTGATTCTATTTCTCATTAAATAGTGACCAATCAAGGTTCATGGATGTCCACAAGATTATAATTTCTCTGTATGGGTATTTCTGTTATAAGACCTGATTTTTTGGTTTAGATTTAATATGTATCAGCTGTTACATAAATAACAGAAGGCAGAACTAAAAGTTTCATTTTCTCTAGAGCTTATATATAAATGAGGCTTTCCATTAAAAAAAATCACTTACAGATATCTTTTTAATGTCCTTGGTCTTTCCAATTTAAATCCTATTATTTCAATGTCATTAAAATTCTTAGCATGCATATTTAGTCCATGTAAAGTAAAGGAGGATGTGGGACAAGTCTTTTTGTGGCACAATTAAATTGTTCCCTTCAAGGACAACTGAGCAGAAGGTGAACACTAATTTAGTTAATATGGTAAAGAAAGACAAATAGCTCTTTTAAAAGGTGAAAACAAGCAATGCCTGTTCTTGTATTTCATTTTCACTTTTGAAATGGGTTAATACAAGACTGTAATTTTCAAATAAAGAATATTATATATTACGTAAGATAAGATTGCTTCAATACTTTAAAGTTCATATCAGAGAGAAATCTCATCAAGGTGTCAAATGAATTTTATGGAACCTATTGAACATGGTTCTCACTGGTATAAAATACAAATAAGCTGAAAAAGACTACACTGGAAATATTTTCTCTCTCTCCTTAAAAATATTTATGAAGTTTGCTAAGAGCATCATAACTACATGAAAAAGTAACTTCTAACTGAAAATATGGAAAATAAACTATTGTACAAATGGAACTGAAACGGAATATATCTTATTTCCAAAGAGATCTCACTCATAAATCTAAACTATGCTCACCTTTGGAAATGTTAAAAGCTAAAATTTCTATATTGTTCTAAAACAGAATGTTAAGGTCTTTTGGTTATAATATTTTTTCAAATAATATATCAAGAACTTAGTAAATGTCCAGATTTTGTCAAAAATAACATCAAATATTTACTGAATTATGCATTAGAAACAGTGAAACACATTAAAATGAGTAAAAATATCCCTATTGCTCTCAAGGAGCTTAATATCTAATGGGGATGTCAGACATAGGAAATAATAGCAGAGAGAACAAAGTAACTACTATAACTACTGCAAAGTTCAATTTGAGGACATTTTTATGGAATACTTTCTGAATATGTATAATAAAGTTAATTAATAATGAAAATAGAAACTACACATTATCTCAGAAGTTTTCTATCTCAGAAGTATATTATATGGTCTGCAGGCCGTAGGGGCAGAGGAGGGAAAGTAGTTATAAGGAAGAGGGTTTATGTGACTGAAGAGACTAACCCAGCATGGAGACAGAATAGCTACCCTCTTCTCTCTCATACTTCTTATCAACTCAACCCACTCAATCCTTACCACCTCTTCATGTCCCTCCTATTCTATTGACCACTTCTCTCCTGCTTGAATTGTAGAAGTAACAACATTGAGAATATTCTGGTAATAAACTATAGAAATGATCCCTGAAAGTATGTTCAACATCACTAATTATTAGTGAAATGCAATTCAAAACTACAGTGAGATATCACCTCACATCCATCAGAATGCCTATTATTAAAAAGACAAGAAACAAGTGTTGGAGAGGACGTGGAGAAAAGGGAACCCTCATACACAGCTAGTGGGAAAGCAAACTGGTACAGCCACTACAGAGAACAGTATGAAGATTTCTCAAATAGAAATACCATATGATTCAGCTACTCCACTCCTGGGTATTTATCCAAAGAACACGAAAACACTAATTCATAAAGATATATGCACCCCTATGTTCATCACAGCATTATTCACAATGGGCAAGACGTGGAAGAAACCCTAGTGCCCATCAACAGAAAAATGGATAAAAAAGATACAGTACATATATACAATGGAATACTACTTGGCCATAAAAAAGACAAAATCGTGCCATTTTGTGATGACATGGATGGACCTTGGTATTATTGTAAGTAAAATAAGTCAGATAGAGAAAGACAAATACCATACGATTTCACTCATATGTGGAAGATAAACAAACACATACATAAGAAGAACAAGTGGTGGTTACCAGAGAGGAAGGGGGTAGGGAGGACAAAAAGGGTAAAGGGGCACATATGTATGGTGATGGATAAAAACTAGATTATTGGTGGTAAACACAATGCAGTCTATACAGAAGCTGAAATATAATAATGTATACCTGAAATATACACAATGTTACAAACCAATGTGACTTCAATAAAATAATTCTTTTTTTCTTTCTTTCTTTCTTTCTTTTTTTTTTTTTTTGGTGAGGAAGATTGGCCCTGAGCTAACATCTGTTGCCAATCTTCCTCTTTTTGCTTGAGGAAGACTGTCCTTGGGCTAACATCTATGCCAATCTTCCTCTATTTTGTATGTGGGATGCTGCCACACCATGGCTTGATGAGTCGTATGTAGCTTTGCAACAGGGACCTGAACTGTGGGGTGCTGAAGGAGAGAGCACAAATTTAACTGCTATGCCACTGGGCCAGCCCAATAAAGTAATTTTTTTTAAAGTCCTTGGTAAAATAAAATAAAAAGTATTAATTTAAATGATAAAAAAATTGAATAATCTGTGTCAGAATGCTTTTGTCTCCTTGATAGAGACTTTTCTTGCTTTGTAGAGCTTACTGTCTTAGTCCATTTTATTGTGGGGTTTTTAGAACATCAAATATGTTCTCAATGTCTAAGTTCAAGATACGAAAAGTAAGACATTAAAAAAGAGATAGTGATCCTCTATTAAATTAAGTTTTTTAGAATTGATAACTTAAAAATAAAATAAACTATTGGTAACTGTGGACTTTTTTTTCCACAATGGCAGAGTATGAACAAAAATAAAAATACTTCAACAATGTTCTATTCCATGTCAAGGTTTTTTTCACTCAACGTGTAGATCCTCTACCAACTTAGCTAAATGTTAAATTGTTCAGTTAAATAATTAAGATGAGATATATGTAAATGTCATAGGTGTAATCTTTTGGTATTTTGGTATCTTTTTAATGTATTTAATGCTAATTTTATTTTTTTATCATAAATCTGTATCCTGAATTTTACTATTCTGTTCAGCAAAAGTTGAAAACAGAGGAAAAAATGCTGATGCAGAATGTTCTTTATTAAGTTGTATTTTAATATTATAACCCTTAGCTATTATTAAAGGACACTAAAAGCAACAACCGATGAAATCTCTTCCTAACTTTTGCAGATATGTTGTTAAGGACATTGTTATATCTAAAATCCCAAGAGACAAATTTCCTTTAGAACTTATTGGTTGTAAAACTTTGCTTCAAACAAATTAATATCCCTCCTCCTCTCAACCACAAAATTAGTTAACTCTTTTTCTATAATGAATTACAT
This sequence comes from Equus przewalskii, assembly GCF_037783145.1. Lineage (NCBI taxonomy): Eukaryota > Metazoa > Chordata > Mammalia > Perissodactyla > Equidae > Equus > Equus przewalskii. The sequence continues at coordinate 61,371,974 of NC_091843.1, forward strand.
CTAAATTTCAAGCTCAACACAGAAATTATAGAGGTCTTTAATAGCCAGCATTTTGTATTTTATTTAATGTTGTTAAATTTCCACCATTACTTATTTTTCCCTGGTAGCAATAATTTATTTCTACACCTATTTTAACATTACTTCACTGTACTATAATTTGGTTATGGCTACACAAGTTCTTTGTGAAAGATGGTAAAATGAAAATTGATTTCTTTCTGTTTTTTAAATGTGCCAACAAATGCCTTAACTTCATCAAGCAATTAAAAGGGTGGAGAACCTTCAATATTCTAGTGAGGGATGTGCTATCACACTCTATTCTTTAGATGTGCTTAGTTCACATTCACCCCTTGCTTGTAAACCTGCAGTGGAATGGCATTTTCCACTGATAAATCCTAATCCTGGTATTCAAGGCTCTCAAAAATCTGAGACTAACCTACACTTTTCAGATTACTCACCTTTCTAAGTCATCTGGCTTCTGTCTAACTGATCTTGCCTTCCTTAAAGCAAGTCTCGGAATTTTCCATAATCCCTACTTCTGCCTATCCTCAAGACCCACTTCAAGTCCATGCTCCTCCATGAGCTATTCCCAGGCCATTTGTTCTTCCTCTGAATTCCTATAACACACACTGCTACTTTGAAAATCAATTTTATTGAGATTCAATTTTACTGAGGTTCATAAAATCAATGTTTTGGCTCTAGACTTTTTAAGAAGATAATAGAATATATCACATATAACAAACATAAAAAGTTGTTTTACAAAATTTGTTTCAGTTATACATGCCCATACATATCAACACTCACAATTTTGTGCATCCTGAGACTCAATATAGCATGTAACTTATTTCTATGCATTGTGGGGAAAAAAAGCAGTTTTAAAAACATTGCCTTATAGTGTTCTACCAAACTCTATCATATAATATGGTTTTAGAAAAATTTTAACATGGCAAAAATAATATGTTCCATGAAAAAAATTTAACTACACTTCAGCCAAAAAAACATTAACCATAACTCTTCCAACCTGAGATAATCATGATATTCTGGAACATAATCTTTCACCTTTTTCGATGTATATGTGCATATACACTACATTTCACTTTATGACAAGGGGATAATATCATAACACTGTTTTATAAATTGCTTTTTCTACTTTAATATATAACATGACCATTTTATCCTCTTAACAGTAATTTTTTCAATAAAGCATCTCCCTGAAAAATTATAACTGCTTAAGGGCAGGTGTCACAGATTCAATATTTTTTTAATTTAAATTTTAAATAGGTAATACATCCACAGTGTTCAAAAAAAAAGAAAAATATAAAACATAAATAGTAAAAAGTTTCCCTTATACCTCTGCTGCCAATTTCAACTCCCTCCCCAAACATGTAACCTTTGTTACACATCAACATTGTTATTATTAGTTTCTTGAGCATATTTTTAAAATTCCTAATCATATAAAAGTAAATTAAGACATACAATCTTATACTCTCCACACTTTTTATATAAAAGATAACAAACTTTCGTTTTATAGCTTAGTTCCTTTTATTAACAATACATCTGGGAACTCTCTCCAATCAGGACATAGAAAGCTTCCTCATTCACAGTACTCCACTGGATGGAGCACCTAATTGATTTAACTAGACTCGTATGGATGAACATTTCTATTCTTTCCAATCTCCTGATATTACAAACAATACTGCAGCAGCTAACCTTGTACTGTGATCATTTCATATATACACAAATATAACTAAAGGATAAAGTGTAGAAGCGTTATTGCTAAGTGGAAGGTATATACGTTTTATAATTTTTATAGATTCTGCCAAATTGCCTTCTGCAGAGGTTTTTCTAATTTATAGTTCCATCGCCAAATTATCTAAGGGCCTTTTTCTGCACATCTTTGCCAAGAAAATGAATTAATGAACTGTGGGTTTATGCCAATCTGGACGGGTGAAAAAGTGATATCTCATTATAGTTTTAATTTTCCTTTATTCTACTGAGTGAGGTAATCATCTGTCATATCTTTAAAAGCCATTTTTATTTTTATTTTTTGAACTATCCACTCATGTCCATTGCCAATTTTTCTATTTTGGTTGTCTTTATTTTATTAATTTATAGAGGTTCTTTGTATGTTAAAGAGATTAGCCCTTTTGTGGTCTGAGTTTTTCTTGATTAGATTAGCAACTATTCTAACTGTGTATTGATCTTGTTAAAAGTAGTTATCTATATTTTGCTTTCCCTTTTTCTAATTCATTCCTTTATGCTTTTATCTTTATTAATTCATTTCTTCTGCTTTCCTTTTATTTAATTGTGGGGTTTTTTCCCCTAATTTTTTGAGTTAGATGCTTAATTCATTTATTTCACTCTTTTTGTTTTATTGATGTAAGTATTTTAAGGCTCTGAATTTTCCTCCAAGTGTAGTTTTGGCTGTATCACTTAAATTATATGTAAAGTTTTACTCTCCCCACTCATTTCCCACATCCATTGATACAAGCAAGAAATACAGCCATAGAACTTTAGGGTGAATGTCTCACTTTCAACAGATATTTTTGCTGGAGCTTCATAAAATCTGCTGCAACTTGATTCTTTGATCACGTCTTTTCTTCACTTTGTGCTATAGAACTTCTGCCTAATCTGAGGTGCTTTTGGCTACCTTAACATGCACTTTAAAGTCTGTGGATTATATATGGCACCTAGTTTCATATAAAATGCAGTTTATGGATTTTTTAAATTTTTATTATTGTTGTTCTGTTATTGTCCTATGGTTTCCAACAGGAAATGGGAAAAAATGTTGTTATATAAGAATGTTCATACCAGAAATCCTTTTATACATTTTCTCCTATATTTCTACATGCTTCCCTAGTCCATACATATAGAATATTTCATAAATACTTTAAAATGATGAAATTATACACTTCAGGCAATGTTTATGCTATAGATGCCAAATCCTGCCCTTCAATCTGCATTTAAAAAATTCCAGTGTCTTATCCTTTTAACCACTTGGGCCTCATCTGCCTATTTTCATCATTACTCAAATATTTATAGGGTAGATAAGAAATATATGGAACTCATTACCAGAAGACTTGGCTCCTCAGACTAAAAATGTCATGATATTTAAGAAAGTCTGAGGGAGGTTTATGGATGAAATATTCTTGAGAGATCACTTCAGGAACACTAGTGGTCTCCAAGGTCTATTAATTTTTTGAGTCTAACATTGTCCCTCCTCAAAATATCTGCTGGTAAAGTGTGAGATAAAAAACTGAAAGTCTATGTGTTTTATGTGCTATGACAGGGTTCTTTCATTTTATTACGTAGATCAAGCCTAAAATCCAAGTTTAGTTTGACTTCTCACACTTTACTAAATGAAGACTAAATTATTCAAATATTACTTGGTATTTCCTTTAGCACAACATGCTTTATAGTTCCTCCTAGACTAAGTTTCATAAGGGATGGGATCATAATCGCCAAGTTCACTGTTACATCCTAGCGCTAGAATATTAGAGACTAGAAAAAAATTGCTGTTGACCTACTGACATTACTGGGACTATAGATTATAATTTACGCTAGTTATGGCTGTAGTAAAAAAAATGATGAATAGAATAGAATCCGTTTCAGATCCCAACTCTGAAACTTAGAAGAAATATGATTGAGAGTAAATTATAATCTCTGAGCTTCCTCATCTAATAATGGGGATAAAACTAATACCAAATTCACAGTTGTTGAAAAGATTTAACAAAATAATAGAAGCAGAGTGTTATCAACAGACTATGCTTTTTTTCTTCTATCACAATTTAAAATCTTCCAAATTTGCCTTCCATTCTGATTTATCTGTCCTGTAAGAAAAGTTTCTAAACAAGAAAGTATACAGTATGCTACAGTTTCAAACATATATCCACAGAGATTTTCTCACATGATCTTTACAACAACCATGTGGGGTTATTGTAAGCCAAAGATGACTCTAGGAGGCTGACTTGCCCCAGATCACGTGGTTGGTAGCAGTGAAAACTGGCACTTGCATTTAAAATTGAATTCTCATTGCTCAAATCAGAGGTTCACATACAGATTTACACAGTCTTGACGAATTTTCTAAGGAGAACATTGTATAAATTTTTTTGTGCTCTTCGACTCTCAATGGACCTAATAATTGATCCAAAAGAGGCAATTAATTAAATAGAAATCTTAATACTGAGTATTTTAGATCAGAGCTTCTTTTCCAAACTGTGGGTTTCTGTAACTGGAAATCTAAGTTGACATGATATTTAATTACCTCATTTTCAAGAGCTAAAAAATAGATCACTCTTATCTGTTTTCAAATTTAAACACAAAGCACCTTTTAAAAATTCCATGCAAATGACAGCATAAGAGGATTAACTGCAAAAGCACAGCTAACTAGATGCCTAAAAAAATAATATTACTGAGTGTGATATTTTGATTTATAGTAAGAAATTATATTTGGTCTTTGTCTCCATTTCTGGAACAGAGCTACTAAAACCCTTGGAAATTCCTAAGCCCTGAGAGGTGAAGGTGTCTTTTGCTATGTTAATGAGGTGACTTTTAGAAAGCTCCAAGCTAACATAAGGATGGGGGCTGGCTGCCAGGGGAACCAGTCTTGTGATTAGAGGATTGGAGCTATCAGTCCTACCCCCTCACCTCTGTGGAGGAGGGTGGAGGGCTGGAGATTGAGCTCAATCACCAGGTCAATGATTTAATCAATAATGCATATGCAATGAAACCTCCATAAAAACCCAAAAGGATGGGATTCTGAGAGCTTCCAGGTTGGAGAAAGCAGGGAGATTCAGAGGGAGGGGTGTGCTCAGAGAGCAGGAAAGCTCTGTGCCCCTTTCCACATACCTGGCCCTATTCATCTCTCCTATCTGGCTGCTTCTGAGTTATATTCTTTTACAATGAATTGGTGATCTAGTAAGTAAAATGTTTCTCTCAGGTCTGTGAGCTACTCTAGCAAATTAATCGAACTGAAGGAGGGCTTGGAATCCCCAATCTACAACTGGTAGGTCAGAAGCAGAAATGACAACCTAGACTTGCTGAGGGCTTCTGAAGTTGAAGAAGGGATGTGGGTATGTAGGACTAAGCCCTTAGCCTGTGGGAGCTGACTCTATCTCCAGGTAGATAGTGTCAGAATTGAGTTAACTGCTTGGTGTTGTGGGAAAAAAATAAAAAACAATGAATTGGTAAAAAAAAGTTCTTAGAAATTAAAAACATGGGTTTTACTCTACCTTATTTAGATGGCCACATTACTACAAAAATACTGCCTTGAAATCCACTAGCACTATTAAACGTAAATTCTTCTGTTTTGAAGAGACTCACTATGAACACTTGTAAAATTTTATGATGAGTTTTTACTCGAATAAAGTGAATTTCTTGAATTATATAATAAACAATTGATCTTTTAAGACAATATATATGAGTTATTAAATTAATCCAAATCTGTTCACCTGCCATCCCTCTTGCCTTTGGCCACTCTGCTTCTGCCACACTGGCCTCTGCAGTTCTTCAGTTATGCCAAGGAACACTCCTGCCCAGATACGTAACGGAGGACCTTCAGCCAGTAAATACCACGATGGCTCTATCAGTTTAGAACTGGTATCTGTTCTCATAGGTTAGTATTCATGCTGTACCAACTGCCAACTAATTTTACATTTGCCCCTGCATATAACCATACAGATAATTCCTTGGTTTGGTTCACATGTCTCAAAATTCATTAGGAGGACTATTTGGTCACAATGTTTAAAAAAGCAGCTCTTCCTTATACATACACACACACACACCCCCCACCTAAACCCTGCCCTCATCATCACAGTCATTATCTCCTCAATCTGCTACATTTTCATCGCATTTACTGCACTCTGACATAATAGAGAACACTGTCCAGTACCAAGTGAGTACTAAACAAATATTTGCTAAACAAATAAATACTGAATCACATTTATTTTCCAATCTTCTCTTTACTAAAATTTTAAGTTATTTTAATAATCCAATTAAATAAGGAGCATGGATGTAGATTTGAGGAAAAGAAGGGCCCTTTAATTCCATAAAATATTAAATTGAAAAAAACTTCAATATATCAAAAACTGTATCATAAGCCTCAATAAAAAGGAAAATCATTAAAAGTAATATTGGAACAAGCAAGCTATATTACTTAAGTACAAGGTAAAACAGTCTTTAAGTGATCTGAAACTGAAAAAATGAATCGAGTACCTAATTAAAAGTACAGCTTTCCTCTCTTACGAACTGTTCTTTGTTGCATGTGTCTGATCATGAGTGCCGTTACCACAAATCTGTCCCTTCATGACAAGTTAGCAGTTTCAGTCAGAGAAAGACTGACTTCCCTCTCATAAGTATGCCTCTGATATTCTGGCATCCTATACCAAATTCTGACAAAAAGCCACAGTTACTAGATTTAAGTTAGCAGGTAAGTCATTTGTCTAAGATTCAGCTAAGTGGCTTGCTGCTTAACTCACCTGAATTTAATCATAAACTTTAATTTTCATTCAGAAAATTTCTTTTTTAAAAACAGCTAAATTTGAAGAAATATTAAGCCAACATGGCAAATAAACTTTCAAGGCAACATTTACATGTTGCAGTTGAACTAGATGTCTTTCTTACCCGTATTTTACCAAATCTTATATTTTACCTCAAATCCCAGCTCTGCCCACCCAATATTACTGTTTAACGATTTTCCTTTTATAGAGACTTTTATTATAGTTGTTGATATGTTAAAGTCTTTTTCAATTCAACATTTTACAGAATCTGAGATACTTCTTTTCCCTTTAACCTACATCCATATTCCTTAAAATAAAGTTTAGTCTCTAAAGTCTTGACTCTACAATCTAGACAGAATGGTTAAGAACATGGGCTTAAATCCCAGCTCTGCCTCTTATGAAGTGTGTTATCTTGTGCAAGTCATTTATCATTTTAAGCTTCATCTCCCCATTCATAATATTGTGTGGGGTTAATAAAAAAGTAATATTGTATGGGGTTAACAATAATACTTCATAGGAATACATAAGGGTTAAATGAGATAACACATATAAAAAGCTCAGCAAGTACCTGGCTTCTAGCAATTGCTCGATGAATTCAATTCTTCAAAGAATATTTACTGAACGCCTACTATGGGCCAGCACCGTTCCAGGTACTGGGGATACAGCTGCATGGATTATTAAACATAATTCTGGCCCTCATGGAACTTACATTTAACTTGGGGGAGACAATTAAAAATACATCGTATAACATAATGTTAGGTAGAGACAACCGTAACAAAGAGAAATGAAGAAGGGGAGAGGGAAACATAAGGGGGTGAGGTGTTATTTCACACATGGTAGACAGAAAAGGAATCTGATGAAGCAACATTTGAACACAAGCCAAAGTAAGTAAAGAACAGGCCCTGTGCATACTCAATGTGTTTGCTAACATAAGGGTGATGATAATCAGTGATCAATAACCCACGTTTACAACAATCCTTTTCATCTTCCCTATCTTTACACAGGCCTTGGAAGGCAGTGGAGGAGAAATCAGTCAGTGGAGGCTAAGGGATGAATGGCTCAGGCACTCACCAGCTTTATTATCATGAGAAAGTTAAATAATTTCTCTCACTCTAGATTGTCTAGTTTCCCACACCTCTGAAGATAAGAAAGAGACTACTTTGGCCATTGTGTACTCCACTTAGCATTATGATGATATATTTTCATGAGAAATAAAGAAATAAGTGGAAAGACAGAAGTAAGATGATATAAACAAATTATAATGAGACTAAAATAGCATTCCTTATGCAGCTAAAAATGAAGTCTGGCAAGATGGAATTAGACATTTTACAGCACATTGCATGGTCAAAGGCATTAACTTCTTACACAAATTAAATCAAGAAATAGATTCCAGTTATAAGAGCACAAATAACTTCTCAAAGGAAGATACATAACAGATAATACCACCATAACAAAATCCATACCAGTTTGTTCTCCACTCATCATTGAAAATTGTCTAACTTCACAACCTCTGCTTTGTGATTTTCTTTTAAAAGAGTAACATGATTCTTTAAATCAAGTGCATAACAACATTTATAACAAACTGAGATAATGATTTGCATAGTTCAAATATCAGTACTTTAGATCAGAGTAATAGCTAGATAAACTTTAAATTTCTACCTCATAAAACAATCTTATATAGCCTCTTAATCTTCTACAGCTTTCAGTTTACAGTTATTTTCATAGCTAGTGCTATAAAATCATGAGACAATCAGCTCCACAGCCAGTGCTGGGGGTTTGGGAGAAAGAGAATTATTGGCCATGTAACAGCCCAGAGAATTTCTTCCATTTAGGGGGTCTCGTTTCATGGAAAATTTTATATAGTGAGAGATATAGCTTTATTTGAAATTATATATTTCTACTCAAGCCCAGACCTGAATTTTTATGTGCCTCTTTTATGGCTTTGGTCTCTCAATTTAGATCTGGCTAATCAAGTAGACAATACAAATATTTGGTTGGCTTATAAAATGGGATATCAGTATCTCTGAAAACCCAGCTGTATATCTTGTTAATCTAATATCAGTAAAAAGTATCTTCACTACACTGAATTTTATTTCATACTGGGATAAACTGGAATTGAAGTTCATACTTTCACATGTACAATTAAATACACAAAACCTCTGTCACTTAAAGTGTTGAGGGAGGGCAGTGGTAAAGAAAAGATGTCAAACATGACCCCTACGTTTACGGTTTGAGCAGCTGAATATTTAGTGGTACCATTCACTAAAAAAGAAAGAATAAATTTTGGAGTTAAAGGTGATAAACTCAGTTTTAGGTGAAAAATATTAAAATCTTAGTTTAGAGAAAGATATAAACTTGACTTAGAAATAGAAATTTGCAAGTCACTGATGTATAAATAGTAAATGAAGTCATAAGAAAAGATCACTTTACCTAAAGAAAAGAGCTGTTAGAATTCTGCAAGACAATAGCAGTTATTCATTGATGAAAGAGGATACATTCATAGCATTTTTTTTACTAGAGAAACAAACGTGACAACTTGTTCCAGTCTAAAGGAGAATTTTTATAGGGTTTTATGCAATTAAAATGGAAAAATGGTAAATGGAAAAATAGTAATAAAGAATGACCCAATCTCATAATTCTAGAAAATTATATAAGAAGGCTAATTCTTAGCCACAGAATTAGTGTTTAGCAACTGACTCTCTAAATCTTCTGCGGGAGGAATGCTAAAGCTCAATCCCTCAGCAAAGGCTGAATAATATAATCTAAGTACAAATACAGACATTATGTTCTAGACTAACAAAGGGAAATATAACAATTGTTCTCGAAATTTCCTCAGATGAATCTGGATTATACACTAGCATTCTTGGGAATAACATTTGCTTCATATTAAAAATCAACCCTTATATACATAAAAACCAAATCAGCAAATATTTACCTACCAGGTTTTATGACTCCTATTTCTACACTGTCCTTCATAGTTGACGGCCCCCAAAGAAAAGGACTCTTGCCGACCTCAACCCAATTCCTTAAACATCAAAAGTGCTCAGAAGCTAAGCCAACTCCATGGTTCCAAAGTGGTCCAGGCCCCACAGATTTACCTTCAAAACACAAACCTTCCTCATACGCATTACTTACCTCACAAATCTCTTAAAGCACTAATGTTAATGTGTTCTGTGACAGATCTTAGAGGTAAAAAATGACAGAACAACCTCTCACTCAGCTGCCTGGCTCCACACTGGGAAGTTAGGATTTACTGCCTTTAAGAGTAGTAAAGTTCTTAAAAGTTCCAGTGTCTTATAATATATTGTAAACTTAGCATCCAAAATTAAAATTCTGATTTACTCATAATTGCTAGACATTTTCTTTGACTTCTACATCTCAGAATCTTTTATACACTGAACCTTTCAAAGTCTGAACCTTATAAAATGAACAAAAGCCTCAGGTCTTTCAAGAAAAACTGGGAAAGAGAAAAAACCCAGACCATTCGTAACCTAGGAAACACTGAATAAAAAGGCAACCCATCTTAATAAAACCAAGAAAATTCCATGCTTCAACTATATTTGTACAGCGGTTATCACAAAGCCCTTTTGTTTCCAAACTTCTACAAATAATCTAAGAACTATATGTACTGTGAGAAATGTATACAAAGTACAAAAAAAATCACAAAACATTCTTTAAGAAAAAAGCGTATATATGCACCTACCTTAGGAATAGGATTCAGCAGAACTACACCTGATTTCTTCGTGATGACCTGTTTTGTTGTATAGTGATGATCTATAAGTTGAGGGATGTTTGAAAACCCAGTGCCTTCAAATCGATACATATTCTAGAGAAAGAACAATAAAGTAGAATAAACATGAAAACATTGCTTCAGCAGGACTACATGCATCAATACGTCAAGTTCCATTTAAGAAAAACTACTGTTGCACAATAATCTGAATGTACTTAATGCTACTGAACTATACACTTAAAAATGGTTAAGATGGTAAAAATAAATAAATAAATAAAACTTCAATATGCTAAAAAAACTTACCTTTGCCTTAATAAACTAATTTTCATAACGATTAAACATAATCAAAATGGTTAAAAAATAAAGGAAGAGAAAGAAAAACTAACAAATAGATCTGGAATGCATTTTGCTAAAATGATAACCAAAGGAAATAAAGCATGGGATACACTTGAGTTAAAGAACAAGGAATATGTTTAGATATATGTTTCATTTGATAAAACTTTCAAGATGAAAAATAATGTCAAATGTTTGAGGAAGTATATCCATAGTAATAAATGTTTTAAGAATATCTCTGATGATCATTTATTTCCTATTTATCAATACAGTATAAATTGATTTTTCTATACTGGGGTTACTTATGTATTATTCTTTCACCAAAAACACTCAGTCACTTACATTCCTTTGATAAAGAAATAAAATGAACCAGTGACAAAACTACAGATACCAGCATGCTCAACTCTTAGCACTTTTTGATTTCATAATGTCAAGTAACACTTTCCCAAACTCTGCCAAGACTCATTTCCTCTGTCTTCACCTTTCAAGGAGGCATGCAGGTCAACTATCATATGGATGAAGTGATAGCAATAAATATAGCAAAGAAAAAATATCTTATTGGCCACACTTTTCAATGCAACAGACACTGCAATGTAGTGCAATGTAATCAAAGGTTCCACCTGATTGTTCACAAAGAGCTCACCTGTACATATACAGATGATATGAACAAATACAGATATGAGTGTGCTCTATTTTAACAAAACTCTGTTAAGAAATAAGAACTTTCAAAACTCTCTAAACTTGGATATTTCTTACATTACTGGAAGATTACTTTCACAGTTAAAAGATACAAAACTCAAAGCTCTTTTTCAATAGTAGAAAATAATATTCAATTTACCAGAATTTAATTTATATACAACTTTTTAAATAAGTATTTGTTTCATTAAGTGAGGAGCAAAACGTGCATTAGCTTACTTTAACACTTAACTATAGAAAATAATTTAACTCAATGTTATTTGCGTTATAGTCAATTCAGAGCAGTTGTTAATAAATTGCCTAAAGAATTTTTATATATAGCAGCCAGACCAGCTATGATATATTAGCAATGATGCTTAAGAATATTTCACACTGAAGACATTAATATATTACTAGGTGTGCAATGTACTAAGCAAGTTCTCTCAGTGTCTCAGCTAATTCATTAATAAAACAGAAATAATATTTGGACCTCCTCACACAGTAAGTGTGAGGCTTGACTAAGTAGTAACATGCAAAGCACTGCCCAGTATATGGCACATGGTGCACACTCAATTATTAACTCACCATACAAATAATAAACCTTGGGTTACAAAAATAATTACAAACCTAGATATATGAAAAGAAACATTTTCAGAGAACACTTAGGATAAATTACATTTTTTCAAGGAATAATGATTATCTGCAAATAATCAAATATCCTAGAAGGCATTCTTACATGAAATTGATTAAGAAATGAAGAAAGATAAAAGGTAGAATGTGGAACTTACAACGATAATAACGATAACAATATTTCAAGCAAACATACAGTATTGTATACTTGAAACTTGCTGAGAGTAGATCTTAAGCATTCTCACCACAAAAAAAAAAAAGGAGTTAACCATGTGAGGTGATGGATGTGTTAATTATCTTGATCTTGGTAATCATTCTACAATGTATATCAAATCATCATCTTGTACACTTTAAGTATATACAATTATATTTGCCAATTAATTATTCCTCAATAAACTTAAAATATATAAATACTGTTTCTCCCCTTTTTTCTCCCTCAGTCTACTCAACATAGCAGCTAGGAGTTCCTGTTATAACAGATCATCCCATTACTTTGCTCAAAATTCTTACTTCCCTCAGAATAAAGTCTTTATCATCTCTCTTACCTCATCTCTAACCACTACCCTCCCTTTCATTGCCCACCAGCTGCACTCATTTGCTTCTTGTTTTATAAACATATAATATATATTCTTTCCCCAGGGCCTTAACATTTCCTGCTTGAAATGGTTCCTCAGATGGCCATATGGGTAATGGCTGCCTTACTTCCTTCCATCTTTTATCACATGTCAATTTTTCAGTGAAGACGACTCTGGCCACCCTATACAATATTCAATATCCATTTTCTCACTCCAACTAAATTTCTTACCTACTTTTTCTTACTGAATTTTCCTTCTCAATATTTATCATCATCTAATATCAGATATATTTTACTCATTTATCTTGTTTATTATCACTTCCTCTAGAACATAAGCTCATGAGGTCATAAATTTTTACATTTGTTTTCTTCATCACAGTATCTCCATGGTCTACAACAGTACCTGGCATATATTGCCTGGATAAATAAACATGTGTGAATGAATGAAATACAATGCACATAAAATGACTGTAAAGTTAAAGTGACAAGTAAGACAATTTAACTTAGAAATGAATACTGGAAAGTTCACACACTTACGCCAACTCAAGACATCAAAGTACAATGTTTAATAAAAAGCAAATAATGAGATGAAGTTTACACAGAATAAAATTTCAAAACAGCCACTAGTGTCATAATGTCTTATATAAAATTCTAACATATCTCTTATAACTAGAGAAACAGTAAATAAAAATAATAGGAATTTCAGTTTCCCTTTCTTAATTTAAGAACATATCTAGTTTTTAATTTAAAGGCAGTTTTCTACCATTGACATAGTAATCATGATGGACTAATACAGTGAGTGATACAAGCAGCAGTGCCTCCTTCATGGGCTGAAATAAGAAATTAATGCTAACTATTTTTTTAAACCAATCACCCCAACGTCAACGAAGGTCTGAATCCTAACAGAGTGCAAAACCAATCAGCTCACTTTCTTAAAGATGAAGACAAAGTACTGAGTCTAAAAATGATGCTAAGACTGTATGCTTATAAAGTTTGTCTAAACAATTAAAAGGGCAAGAACAGTACATTCACTAAAACTGTTGAGGGCTTGTTTCTTGATACACTCAAAATCCTGACTATTACATTTGACCTTGCACAGATCTATTAAATTTTTTATAGCTCAGATGACCTGAGGTTAGGTTCACACACAGATGGATTCTTTTTTAAGTTTTTCTTAAGAGAGAGAATCCAGATTAACTTTTAAATAAGAGCCTTCTCTGGAGCGAAGTTTGCTACTAATAATCACTTATGTGAATTCCAAAAGAAGCAATAAAAAATAGTAGTATAGAATAAATTTCTACAAAGATCATTTTGTTGATTATTTGTATTACATTTTAAATATCATATACTATGTCATTAAAAAAATGAGAAGTATGAATAAAAAATACAGTATGAAAATTTTTGTAAAATAAAAATTATATAGAAACATAATTAGAATATATTTTTAAAACTCTCAAAGAATACACACTGAACCCATAAGGGGGTGTTAATGTGAAGCACACATTCCACAATACATAGTTCTGAATTTTCACTGAGTATATATTACTTTTGTTTTTAAAACATTTAGTACATCTAGAATTTGTTCCTGAGTTATCAGTGTGCTATTTAAGAATCAATCATGCATATAGATGAAAAAAACAATCAGATTTGGTTGCTATACATATTTCCAGAGGACTGTTATTATGCAAAGAAGTCAGAGAGAATGGAATCAGCACACAAAAATAAGAAGAGGATTTGATGAATGTATAATTTGAAAGAATATGCCTGAGTAGATCTCCTGAAAAACAATCTAGGATAGGCAGGCTTAAGAAAAGAAGAAAACCTAAAGAAAGAAAAATCATTTTGGAAGAGGCTGAGATTAATAACTTGAATACAAACAAAAGGCTGAATAAAAACAAAAGGCTAAAACACTCCTTTTTTTGGTAAAATATCTAAAAATGAAAATATAAAACATAAATTTTAGCTTTCTCAAAATAAAATCGACACTGAATAGTTACAAATAACTAATTAAACCAGTACACAGGATGGATTGTTGGGGAGTTTGGAGAATAATATTAATAAGGTTTTGGTATGGCTTTTCCTAGCTAACTATTATTCATTCTTCAGATGTTGTCTCAAACTTAACTTCCTTAAGTTTCCCAGTTAAAAGCTTTCATAGCACTGCGTATCTTGACTGAAGCATTACTGCGGTTTAGAACTATACATAGTCCTTGGTATAAGAATGGCTATGACCCTCCCCCCGTAGACTGTAAGCTCCATCATTACATCCCCGGGCCTTAAAAAGTACTCACTCAATTATTATTTCCTAGAAATTAATATTAAGGTTTTAGAATGGCTTTGTTTTATTGTTAAGAAGGAAGTTTCCTAAGTCTCTAATTGTGTGTCAGGAGCACAGAAAATGACATCTTACGTCTGTTTCATTTTGACTTCAAGGTACTTACTGCCTTTTCTTGAGTCCTTGACCAACTAGAGTAGAATGGTTAAAATAATCCAAAGTGTACAACAATAAGGCCACAAACTTGAAATTAACTGTCATTCACACAAGTTTTGGATTTCTACTCATTTTCATTTAGTCTTCCTTAAGACCCACAGCATGAATTTAAAAGGTAGTTCAAACAGCCTAGAGATTGTGGCAACAAAACAAAATAAACCTATCTGGTTACATTCAGAGACTAAATCCATCAGCTCAAAGTGGAACTTAGCACAGGACAGACATCCAATAAATATCTGTTGAATGAAGTGATGATTTAATACACTGACCTATGCAATTTCACAAAGTAAATACTCCACACAAAAGTGGAGGTGGTTTGGTTTTATTGGCCCATATCCCCGGCTCTTACATAGTACTCACTCAAATAGTATTTCCTGAGTGAACGAATGAAGAAATAAAAGATGATGAAATGCCATTATGTATAGAATTTTTTCCCGTTTTATTTTAAAATATTATGTATTATTTTTCATTTCATCATGTTAATTCAAATTTATTGACTCAATCATCCCTAATTCTGCATCTTTAATATTCATGTATTCTGCTAATGTCTCACCCCTTCTAGGTTTTAAACTCACTGAGAATTAGGCCATATATTTTTCAGTTTCATCTCCTTACACTGCATAACAGGGCACTTTACAAAAATGACTGTTTAGCAATTGCATGTCAGATAAACAAATTAGAGAAATATGCACTGGGACTTTCCTATTAATAATAGCATAAAAAAGTTCTTTCTGGAGTACTTTTGTTTTAACACATGTATTTTTGTTTTATCTTATACAAAACCAAGGATTTGATTATATATTTACTTATCAAATGGAACAAAGCTATTTGAACCTCTACAAAAATCTGTCAACATTTACAACACAAAATAAATAGCTTTAGGTACAAACCCTAAATATGGTTTTATAACAAGCACCATAAAAGGCTAGTAACTATGGAAGAGGTCGGTAAATAACACTAGAATTATACTGTGAGATTCAGATACTCTTAGATTTATATCTACTTAATATTAAGATTAATATATCTGGCTTTATGAAATTAATATATTTAATGTTCAGTAAAAACTACAGTTCTTGCTTGAACTAGCTAAAATAACAGGTATTCTCTGTCGAGTAATAAAAAAATATAAAAATTGAAAATATCTGTGTCCATCTTGATCAGTCATAATGTTCACAGTATGCAAAGAGTTTCACATGTTAAAAAGTAACTGTGATATGTATACAATAATAAAGATTCAAAATAATTGTCATCTTAGACTCTAGTTGACAGAGGCAATGTTGCTAAAAATGACATTACTTGTGATCAATGAATACCTCAAACCTAAATATATAAATTCTAAAACAACATTTTCATTACTATTTAAATTTCACAAGTAAATAATTTCACAGGAACCAAAAAGAAATTTTTAAAATTAACTTTTCCAATTACATTGATATTTCTTACAAAATACATTTATATTTTTTCTCAAACTCATCAAACAATGGTAAAAATGCCTAATATCTGTATAGCATTTCAAACCTTACAAAGTACATGTTCACTAATTTGATTCTCACAATAACTATATAAGCTATTACTCCCATTAGTTCCCAAACCCAGGGCTTGTAAAGTGCAGAGCTGGGACTGAAAGCCAAGTCTTCTGACTCTGAGTCCAGTGCTTTTTCATTGATCCACTATTTGATACTTTTTCCATTCTCTAAAATCCCGTATTTCTTTATGTCTTCCTCTCTTAAGACACTGGTCCCTTTCATTTACGTACAGCTTTTATAATATACTACTGAATTAAAACTCCTTGATTGGAATATAACAGGCAATCATCAAATACCTGGTAATAAATTCCCCCATTTATTGACCCCTTCCAGGCAACAGATATATGAGGAAGGAAAAAGGATAATCCTTTTTTTTTTTTTAATAAAGATTGGCACCTGAGCTAACAACTTTTGCCAATCTTCTTTATTTTTTTCTTTCTGCTCTCTCTCCCCAAATCCCCTCAGTACACAGTTGTATATTTTAGTTGTGGGTCCTTCTAGCTGTGGCACGTGGGATGCCACCTCAGCATGGCCTGATGAGTGGTGCCAGGTCCACGCCCAGGATCCAAACCAGCAAAACCCTGGGCCGCCGCAGTGGAGCGCGCGAACTTAACCACTCAGCCACGGGGCCAACCCCCTGGAAAAAGGATAATTTTAGCAATACAAAGTGAAAAAGAATTAAAAACTGTCCAAGCACTTAAACTCCTATTTTCAATTGATTGAAGAGCTCAATATTTTATACTGAAAGTGAACTAAATAAATTTAGGCAATGGAAAACCTGAGGATTTTAAATACAAGCTCTCTTATCTTTAATAGTGATCTTTGCAAAATTTCAATGACAGATGAAGTCAAGTAAAATCTTCAAATGTGAACTTGTAACAACGTCTTATTTTTAGAATATATTCTGCTGTACCTTTAGTCACTTAAAACAAAATGGCAATACTAAAGACAAGTGATAATTTGCAAGCAGACCTTTTCCTTTTTGTTTCTAAGAACACTAATTCACATTCCTACAGTTACATTTTAAACTAGAAATGATAATAAGGGGAATATTTCAGTCTTATTTAATGTATGACATATTTCACAAATATTAACTTTTAGAGTTTATAAAATTGAAGGAACCATTTATATAAGTTATAGTTAGTTTATACTTTACCTATGATCTTTCCTTCTACAATTCTCATATCATTTTATAAATATTGTCAACATGATCACAGGTTGTAACAGGGAAGGTTATCCACATCCATAAATTAAAGTTACATACAAATCATAAAAGAGTTTGCCAAGGAAATAAGGAATTATATACTATTAGAAACAGTAGGTCAGATGTACAAGAGTAGGCAAATATGATTATGAGGTTGAGGTCTGAAAACCAGCAAAATTAACAAACTGTGAAAATTATAATACAAACTTTAATGGACTTATTCCTTTTAACCCATCTGAATGGCATCTATTTTCATTTAACTATAATTACTAGGATGAATATATTATAAATGTCATTGAACTGATGTGAATATACTAAATGTCACTGAATTGTACACTTTTAAATGGTTACCTTTATGGTATGTGAATTTCACATCAGAATAATATAGAGATAGATATATTGATATATATATCCCTAAAACCCTCTGATTTTCATCTTTTTTTAAGGTAACTAGTATTACTTTAGTGCCTGGACATAAACTGAAATCCTATAGATAGCCAGTTTGAAAATGCATGCTATTTGAAATGACAAATAGAAGTATCAATTTCTTCACATGCCAAAAACATTAAAAATTTCTCAGTAGGTAAAGTTAAACAAAATTTTGAGATTACTCTTCATTTGTTTAACGCTTAATAAAGAATATACTAAACATAAAAATTAGTTCAGCAATACTTAAATTTCAATAAATTAGTATTAGAACAAGCAATGTGAATAGATCATTTTTTAAATTTTCCATCAATTTCTATTCATTGCTTTTTAAAGCCAACAAGCAATAAGTTATACACAAAGAGAAAAAAACCTTAATCCTAAATGAATCATAAAACCAACTATCTTTGTCCCATTCATTAAGGAATTTCATTATCACTAATAATTTGTTTATTAAAAATCTCTCATGGTACCACTTTCTTTCTTTTCCCTTTTTTTTTTTTTTCTGGTGAAGAAGATTAGCCTGACCTAATGTCTGTTGCCAGTCTTCCTCATTTTGCTTGAGGAAGATTGTCCCTGAGCTAACATCTGTGCCAATCTTCCTCTACTTTGTATATGGGACACACAGCGTGGCCCAATGAGTGGTGTGTAGGTCCACATCCGGGATCTGAACCCGTGAACCCAAAGCTTCCAAAGCAGAGTGCGTGAACCCAACCACCACACCACCCAGCCAGCCCCTCTCATGGTACAATTTTTTAAAGCAATTTTAAGGTCCAGTCTCAAGAGCATAAAATTCATAATTAAGTTTCTCCAGAAAAAAAAAGAAAAATTATGATAATCACATTATTTCTTTTTATTTTTAATTTAAAATATTTTCAATGTTCAAATTTAACTTCAAATATTTTAAATATTTATGCATTTAAAGTTTATAAAAACTTTTTAACTTACCATATTTTATAATATATATTTTCTTAATAAGATTAACATTTCAGTGAATTTTGGAGCACTGTATTTAACAAATTCAGAAAAAAGAAAACTTAAGTGCCAGCTTTTAAGTGTTATTGGTATTTATCAGAAAATATTCATCATTTTATTATGATTATACCACAATGAACTACATCAAAATATAAACTAAATTGGAAACGTACATCAACAAATTGTATGATAAAGTGTCTCCTTTGTCCATCAGAAAATACAGAAAGGACATATTCACCAGGTTTCCCATGACTCTCTCGCACCAAGAAGTCTCCTTGCTGTTTTAACAGATCTTGCGCTTCTATTCTGGGAATTGCACCATGGTACCAGTCCTGTTCTGCCAGTGGCTTCTCACTTATGGGGATCGCATCACAGAACTTGAGCAAATATTGAAAAATAAATAAATTAGAGAAAATAGCAATGTTTTCTGGTAAAAGTCATAGCAATTATAAATACCTCTTACATATGTTCCTCCCTTTAATTGACCAATTAAAATTTATATGATGAATCTGAAATTTTCATAATTTTTAAAAAAAGTATCTCCTGGAGCACTGGTATTGAAGTTTAACGCAAATACATATCCTTTAATATAAGTTTATTTGTTTTTCCTATCCATTATACATAAGCAGACAAAATATTAGCATTTAGAGTTAGCATTTATAGTCTTATTCACCATATCATAAAATAAATCCATATATTTAAAATTTATCAACCAGAGAATTAGGATAAAAAAGGAGTATTATCAGAGAAATTTTCACAAAACGACTTCATTTTTTTATTTAAATTAAAAGTTGAGTTATGTCTTTTTACAGATTTAACTTGATCACACAGGCTGTGGACCATCTATGGTCATATGTTCCAGGAGCACTATCTAAGGCTTCATTTGATGCTGCCCTGCCGCTTGCCTTTCCATTCTTATCTCATTCCCAGGACTTCCTTAACCATTACCGCTGCCACATGGCTGGTCCTGATCCTGTGTAGCCACGGTAGATAAAACCTTAGGAGAAATAGCATCATCGAAAACCACCCATGTGCAATTACAAACACATGGTAAAAACAAGAGAGGAATATAAGCCATGAAAAGCAAATTCTGTTACTTTAGGAGGCCAAATGCTAATACCAAATGTTAATATCTCTGCTAAACAGCAGAGATAAGTAAGAGCTGATTATATTTTCTTGAAATGTTTCTAATTGATAATAGACAGAATCACACATTTTCTGGTAACAAGTAAAAAGTTGTTTTGTTTGTTTATGTCATCCACAGGAACTAAACTGCCCCAGATGATAAGAGTACTTTATGAGTAAGGTACAATAATGTGCACTAACTCTTAAGGTTCTCAAAATACAATTCACACAATGCCTCATGAGAAAGTAATTTATAAATTGGGAAAAATAGAATTAATAATAAATGAAAGGCAAATATTCACACATGAGGTTTTTCAGGCTCTTATTATGAACTCTATATAGTGACAAATATGGTATCATTTGGCAAATAAAAACTAGTTTTGAAGATAGCCTTCATTGTTTTGCACCAAGGAAGAGGCCCAAAAATTACTGTCAAATTTCCATTTCATATTATCCGAAATCCATCCCATTGATTTAAAAAAGAACCTTGAAAAACTCCAAATAGACTTCACTGAAGAGTCCACATTTTAGTTTCTACTTCTTCCACTTATGATATTCTTCAATTCTTTAAATATATATGTGGTGTGACTGTACATGGAAATTTTTTAGAAGCTAAATAACCCTTTTTTTGAGTACTAATTATGATAAATAAAATATTTCAAAAAATTTTAAATCATCTTCCCAAAAACCAGTTTAAGGAATCAAACATATGAACAACTAGCTACAACTATAAGAAGTAAAAGAAATTGTTTTTAAAACAAATGCATAATCCACACAAATTAACTTTTTGTGTATACTAAGTTTATAATTCTTAAAGTAGGTAGTCAAAATGATTAAATATTTATCTCCAAAATTTTATCACAGTGCATCTCATTATAGTAAATACTAAAATTTTTACTATAACAGAAATATTTCCAAGTCTCACAAATGACAAAAGTGTTTATTGATTTTTTCTCTTTTCCAAAAAAAATCAATAAAATAAGAAATTCAATGTTACCTTTTTGCAAAGAACTTGCTTTTATAATTATCTCCCAAAAAAGTCTAGATAATAGAAAAGCATCCCAAACAAGGATGTCATGTGCTTGATTTCTTGTTCTATTCAACCTATCCTCCCAAATTTTGATTTATTTAGAATTGGGAGAATGCAAAGCCTGGAGACTTCACTAAGTCAAAAAGACATTTAAAGTACAAAAGTTCAGCTAACACTCTGAGAAATTCATTTAAGGATCTGAAGATAAGGAATATGTTTGGAAAAAAGATCATCCTGAAAGAACACGTAAGTTTGCCTGTTTTAAAAAAAGAAGTAAATAGGAAAATATTTATACTGCTATTTCATAGGAATTACACTTCAGTCCTTTGGGTTTATTAGCTCCTTTTGGGTGGGAAGGGAACCTTAGAGATCTGGTATTCCCAGCCCCTAGACAATACTGTTATGAAATGGAGGCTGAACTTACTGTGAGTGTGTGTGTGTGCGCACACATTCACAGGGAAAGGCCGTATATATCCCCTGTCTGGGTCTATCAGGTCTTTCAGGGACTACTCTGGCATTGAAAGGAATGTTTTTATTAATACTATTTCAGGAAAATTCCAATACAATTTTGCAAGCTTGACAGTAATAAAATGTATAACGTATCGGCAACAAAATTCAACATCCCAAGAATCATAATGACGTCAAAAGTGAAATGAAGCTTTTTACCTCAAATATCATATCTTTCTAAGCCTCAGGAGGGAAAGATTTTTCCTTCTTGGTAAATTATATAAGACTTTTGCTAATTATGTGGGGGAGGGGAAGCCTCCTTTTTTAAAGTTATAGTTAATCCAATACAGTCAATCAGTTATACTTAATACGACAAGCTTTCCTGACTGACTGGGCTAGCTGTTTAGTTAGTTATTTTCCCTTCCCAGCAAAAACATACTGGGCTTAGTGAAATAAAAAGATTGGTTGAAATGAAGAAGCAATGAGGACTAAGTAATAGAAAATGAAAATATTTTTTTCTTGGGGGAAGAATAAGAGGCTATTTTATTTTTTCTAATCTTAGTTCACATTAATTCCCAAGTATATAATGAAGATTTGTATGCCTTTATCTAAAACATTTGAGTGCAGGATGAGCTCCTTTTTGAGACACAAAGGGAAAAGTGCTAAAAAAAAATTAAACTCTGGGTTCTATTAAAATTAGGCACCCAAATGAGAAACCATTAAAAAAAAAAAACCTAAAGAAAAGAGCATGGGAACTATACAAGCAAACCTCTCAATGAGCTCGAAAAAGCTAAATGAAACTTCAACACAAACATTTTATGAATTTTTAATAACCATAAAGATGACATTTAATTCTCTTTTCTATTCTTATATAAATTTAGTTATTAATTCAATAATCTAAGTAATAAATTATTTCAAATCTAGATTAATAATATACTGGGGTGATAAGTCAGTCACAGGATTTTAAACACTTCTCAAAAATTCCATAAAGACTCCTTCTTAATTTGAAAGGTATATATCACTGGGAAATTTTAGAAGGAAATAAGGAATCAAATATCATGCAATCAGAAGTAAGAGAATCATCAAACACTTGCAAAAGGTGGGAAATACTGGTCTACTGAACAGCAATTCATCTGATGGTTGTAAAAGCTATTTTCAGGGAAAGGGAAATGTAACCAGAGCTAGGAAAAGTGTATTTTATGCCAAGTAGAGTTTGATACTTGAACAAATGCTTAACATAAAAGGAAAACATGAATAATAATGTTCTTCCTGTCGTGTTTTTCACATTTCTAAATAGCTATGTTTTGAATTTACTGAATAAGTTAATTCTTAAAACAACAAAAAATATTCTGGGTATTTGATCTTCATGATTATCTGCCTTAAGGCTAGACAAAGAGGACATAAATTAACTAGAGCAGTGGGTCTATCTTTAACAGGCACTAGGGCCTATCTGTAATTCTACAAATTCTAATTCTTTTAGCAATAAAGTGGAATTGATCACTTTTTTCATGCGCTATCTTTAACCAAAACAAAGATACTTTACCTAATGTTTACTTTCCACAGTGAAACTAGCACCAAAACTCTTACTCATAAATTTTTTAATTAACAATTTTTTGTACTTTTTGAGAACTTGAGTTGGTTTAGTCTTTTTTTTTTGAGGAAGATTAGCCCTGAGCTAACATCTGCTGCCAATCCTCCTCTTTTCGCTGAGGAAGACTGGCCCTGAGCTAACATCCGTGCCCATCTTCCTCTACTTTATACGTGGGATGCCTACATGTCCACACCCCGGATCCGAACCGGCAAACCCCGGGCCTCCGAGAAGCGGAACGTGCAAACTTAACTGCTGCTCCACCAGGCCGGACCCTAGCCTTTAGCTAATAATATGATTGTTATCTAGCATAATGACTAGGCAGAATTACATGCTGATCAGAGACTTGCATTATTATACAATTCTTTGGCCAAACTCAAATATTTACATTACTTCCACAAGTTCCCATTTCCTTGATTGCCTTTTTGTGCACCTTCTTGGATCTCTGGCAAGAGATACTATCTCTAGCAAAATATATTTTCTTAAAAGCCTTTCATTTTTCATCTAACACCTCTGTTTCCTCCAATGCCTTCAAATTTCCTCATTCTTTTCTTTTTTCTTCCTTCTTTAGCTCCCTTACTTATCTTCTCTTTATTAGTAATTCTTTTTTTCTTTTTATTATTTTACCCATTTACTTTTTACAATTATGCTTGTGACTCTCATTCATCCTCTCTCACCTAACCATTTCACAGAATTTTTTTCTAGTTTTATTTATTTATTTTTTTAAAGATTTTATTTTTTCCTTTTTCTCCCCAAAGCCCCCCAGTACATAGTTGTATATTCTTCGTTGTGGGTCCTTCTAGTTGTGGTATGTGGGACCCTGCCTCAGCGTGGTTTGATGAGCAGCGCCATGTCCGTGGCCAGGATTCGAACCAACGAAACCCTGGGCCGCCTGCAGCAGAGCACACGAACTTAACCACTCGGCCACGGGGCCAGACCCTCTAGTTTTATTTTTTCAGCATAAAATATTCTTTCCTTAAGCTCACACAATATTATGTATAAAATGTGCCACGATATCATTATTAAATCATTTTACTCAATTAACTGTATTTAGTGCTAATTTCCTTTACAGATCTCAACTAAAACTATTACCATATCATTCTAAGGAGTTAGTATGCAATTATATCTCAGTAAATTTAAACATTTATCAAGTTGGGATTGCCTATATAGAATACAGTATCAGTTTGGCATGATCTGGGTCATTTGTTTTAAACATTTAAGCAAACATATAAAAGAATAGATTTGCTCCCTGTACAGTGAAATTACAGATGATAAATCCCAATAAGCCCTTCTTAAAAATTAAGTGTGATAATGCTACTGATTCAAAACATGCAATTCTGAGAATAATATTTAGTTTTCTTAAACATGATTAACCATACAGAATTCAGGGTATGTATGGCAGTGATAGGATGCAAAAAATTTAATTTCTATTTTCCCTTGTTTCTCATTTTTCTACATTTTAGTGCCTAGGCAAAAAGAAAAAAAAGAAGAGGGAAGGTAAATTAAGACCTTAAGAATAAAGAAAAACAACTAAGATTTAAAATATATAATATTCAACCTGAATTTAACGACTTATGCCTTATTAAGGGAAGTACAAGATTGCTCTGCTAGATTTGAAGGAGAATACTAAAAAACACAAGCAGTTTATTATCCTATGCACAAAAAGAACTACATCCCCCTATGCCAATGGTGGAAGCCAAGCATTATAATACTAACATTATAACTGATGTACAACTTAAACATAGCTGAATTATCATTTTCTAATTTTCTAAAAAGAAGCGAGCAAGCAAATCTTATTTACTGTATTACTCTACATAATGGAATTACATTTTTATTTTCCAATATTTTTATTTTCTAAATTCTAGTACAAAGTAATTCTAAAATTAAAATAATATACATAACAATACAATATACAAAAATATACATTTTAAGAAGACAAAAGTTGACTAATTTAATAATTCTTCTAGTGTCTAAAGAACAATTACTTGGACCAAAAGGTGCTTTATTCTGATTTTAAAGAACATTTCTTAAAGAGTGCTACTCTTAGAAGAGTGTTATACACTCCATAGATCAGTAATACAACTAGTACTCATGAGGGGATATAAGATGGAACAAGTTGTTTGCTCAGCCACCTATTACAGAAATTCTTCAGTAAAAAGATGACTCTGGAGAAAGGGCAGTAATTTTGACATGACTAGAACAGATCTCATTAAATATAATGTGGTTTGAAAGACTTCCAGTGGAAATGGACCTTCATAATTGCCAGTAGGCTTTCCTGTTATGCAGTTAATCCCATCTACCATCTCTGGCCCCGACTTCAGAAGCAGTCTGGGACAGTTCTCAGTGCAAAACTATAACCACCTGCAGCATGGGAAGATGCTGGATACAGGTCTCAGTGCCCAGAGGTGCTAATGATAGGTCACTTTAGTTCTTTTCAAGAACCATATTTGTTTTTCTTTTTTTTTTAACTTTTTTTAAATATTTCTTTTCAAGAATTGTTTTTCTTTTTCTTCTAATTAAAGCTATCAAAAAACTGTCCTCATTGGGTCTCTAGAACTTCTCATTAATTCTTAATCAAGTCTCCTGCACTTTATTTCAAATGTCAAATCATAATAAAATAAATCCTATGAACTACTATCTATCTGTAAAATTACAAATTCACTAACTTAAGAAAACAAAAGTAAGAGTTGGGCCATGACTCTATCATGTAGCTTTTGCCCATAGTTATTTTTATTTTCATTTGCTATTTAATGCCACGTGAGATGGTCTGCATTAGTTCACAGCTCCCTCCCTATTCCTATAGAATACACCTGCATAACGAAGAGACAATGGCAGCATCAAATGCTAAAATATAAGTTGAAAATCTCTTTTATATAAAAATATAATTTTCTTCTTTTTTGTTCATTAAAATACTTGGTGCTTTGCCTCAACTGTGTATAAAAGATTGCTGCTTGAATGGAATAAATATGTTACATATTAAAAATGAATTACAGCAAATAAATCCAAAATGTAAAGGGACATTTAACTATTCCATGGTTAGGAAACACTTTTTGTTCGAAATAAGACTAGATCACATTATCTTAGCTAAACTTTTAAAGAATAAGAAATAATATTAAGATATCATATAGAAACTCGGAAAGATGGGGAAAAAAGCATGTAATTAGTTTGTATTGAATATTGTTGTTTTGACGATCATTCAATAAAATATCACTGTAAAGCTCTATTGTGAATGAGGCATGGCTAGAATAAAAAGTTTGATAATTTAGTTTCAAAGGTAATGAAGTAAGAAGAATACTTTATAATTTTACTATATAAATGGGCTAAGAATATTTTTTTGTCTTGCTTGCCTATAGCTGCTATTACTAAGGATAACCAATATTCTATGCACCACTGTGACAAGCCAAACCCAAATTTCAAACAGACTTTAATTTTATAATTAAAATGTTCTAAAAAATATAAACATACACATAAACCAATACAATTTAAAAATACATATATAATAATCCCTATTATAAAAATGTTTCACTGGAAAAGAAATTTGTTTATACTATTCTTCTAATAAAGCCATAAAGTACATAAAATGTTCCCTGTCTTATTAACAGGAAGTCTAAAATATAAATTTACTTCTTTCCTGCCTCCATCAATGTTGCATGAGGTTTTATTATATACATATATGCAGATTCATATGCATACAGAAAAGTTAAATTACATACTTACTTTTCCGTTTATAATGACACATTTACATATGCTATTCATTGGTACACCAGAAAGAAGCTAGACAATGACTATTTTCAGTAGCACATAGAGTTCATCCTACTTACTGTTGAAGAGCCCGATGCAGATTTTGGAGACCTAATTATTCCAGCAATTGAATGACGAATAGACTCAAATTTGGATAGCCTCTCCTTTCTTTCCTGGAGAGAGCAAGAAAGAAGTCTTCAGCAATAGTAACTTATCCAGTATATACAGTTATGCTAGGTATTTAGGTATGTATCCACTGCTTATGTCCATTCATCATGTCTTCAAACTAAATAAAATGTAAACTTCCTGACATTAAAGATGATAACAAAGTATGCATATAAACTCTATAGCTCTTTACTTTCCTGGTCCCTCAATAAATGTCTTGATTTGGGGAAAAATAAAAATGAAGTCGAAATTCATGAGGTGAGAGAAAACAAGAAATGCAAAGAAAATTCACGGAAAACCAAGTATTAACATACAGAAAAAAAAGATACAAGCTAGAAGGAACCAGTCTAACATAGAAGAGTTCAGATAGCAGTGTAGTTGTGAGGGATTTTCAAGGAAAAACAAAATGGGGCAAAAACAGGAGGAGAATTATATGGAACGCATTTTTAGATGGTGAATGCCACTTGAGTCACTAGGAAGCTTCACAGAGATTCACATGATGATGATGATGATGATAACAGAGGAGGACAAAGTAAAATAAGAAGGATACCTAGTGGTGGCAGAACCACCACTAAGGAAGGTCAGTCCAGATTTCTATTTGCTATAGGATGTATATTTCTGAGTATCACATACCACAACTGAAGGAAACTTTTCCTTAAAATTTCAAACCTTTAGATCCATTTTACAAACGTAAGTGGTCAGAGGGTAGAAAAGAAGAGAAAGAAAGAGAACAAAAAAGAGAACTATGAGAAGAAGAAGAACAATGGCAAAGCATTTGTGAGAGACTGTAATGGAAGCAGTGGTCAATTTTCCAATAATGACTACATTTCAACTGTTAATCAGCAGCAGACAAAAGAACAAGACATGCTACTGTCCAGTGCTGTACTTCCATATGTCTTCCACCAGCAGTGATGCTCAATTTTACCTGTCAGTGGAAAATAACTAAAGAAGACCACAAATAGCATCTTTTGTTTCCTTTGTGTCCAACAGCTAGCGTACATCTCTGCGTATAGTAAATGTAGACATTTTGGTCATATGCTACCTGAAAAACACTGTAGTTTCTGAAATTGTTTTATCTCTCCACTTGCCTACTCTCGGTTTATTTACTGTTCGTTCTAATAGCTGCAGTACTAGCACTTCTTAGGGTTCTATAAACATATGCATATTAATAATTTAAAATCATCTTAGGATAACCTAACAGAACAGATAATCTCAACTTCTTTTTCATTATCATTGTCACTTACATTACTAACATGCTTATGATCTTATGTCAGTCACTAACTATACCTCAATTTGATCATCTATAAAATGGAAAAAATAATACAAACCTTCCTCAGAGAGAAGTTATAAGTAAATTACTACAAATGATTAAAAATTAACATGTTAAAAGGATGTGCATATTTAACAAAACTTAATTTTAAAACATAAATCTTTACTGTAGCACAAACAGTCATCGCCTTAGGAATGTAAGCCTGCATTCTACAGCCTTTACCCTAGCTGCAGCTTCAGTTTTATTTTTTAGTAAAAATCACCATAACTGAGCCACAAGAAGTACTGAAAGAAAAACAGCCTTGAAGTACTGAAGGAGTATAGTGACTTTTCTTTAAATCATGTCCATCTTCAACTTGAGTGTTTGGGTTTATTTTAAATCTATTTCTGGTGCTGGAGAAGTCTTCTGAAATAAAAATGTTTGAGAAGGTAAAAACTGATAAAAGATATAGCCAGGATGTGGAGAGAGGAAGAGTGGGGTGTAAGGCATACACAGTAGTTGTTTGGTAATTACATTTATGAAGAAATAGATCACGATGGTGTAAAGTACACATATTGGAAAGTACTATAGTAGCTATAGTTTTTCTACTCCCCAGCCCAATTTACCCTGTTTCTTATGCCTTTGGGGAACTTCTCCCCTGGACTCTGTGTGGTTGTGGAGGCGGCACTGGTGTTAAAAGTAATGATACTACTGTTGATCTTGCTGCTGCTACTACTGACAGGAAGATGAAATGAAGGTGCCAACCTCACCTGCTTGGCAATGAAAGCTTCCCAAGAAATCAGCAGGCACTTCTACTGTAAATTTAGGCTTCTCCTCTGAGTCAATACTCTTAAAATACAAGAGAGTGTATGGTCCCAACGTAGGAATACTATGAGAACAGAACTGAAAACTACATAGAAGGTTATGCAGAAAAGCAGAAAATTCAGGGGAGAGTTTTAAGTAGTAGAGAGCACTTTGTATATAATTTAATAATATTTACTGAGATGGTAAAAATAACTCTCCTCAAGTTATATCTTGGGCAACAAACCTACAAAAGGAAAGAGAATCATTCCTCCCAAAACTCTTTGATAATATCAAAAGAGAAAACATTTTCTTAAGAAGCTAATACTAGATAAATCTAATGGATAGGTCCAAGTGTGGGGTAAAGAAGACTTCAAAAAGTGCTTCCTTTATATTAAGTTATGAAGCATAATATATTGTCTGTTGGAAGGGATACAATTAGTGAAAGTGCCCTTTCATTTAAAGGTACTCTTTAAATAGGTTGATCTAAAAAACGTATTAGCAAAAACAATAAGTAGACCTTAGGTTTCATATAGGAATAATCACATACAAATAGAGTTTATAAAACATTTTAACCAGTGTCAGCTCACTTGGAGCTCAGAGTTCCACAAATAAAACATGAAATTCATTTTCCAAAGCACCAGTCTATGTAGCATTACATATGAGCTTTAAATTATGATCTACCTAATAATGCATCAGACTGTGCTGAATTCACTGATTTTTGTATCAATGAATTAAATGGCTGCTTTAAAAAATTAAAATTAAAAAGCTTCCCTTCAATTACCATGGATACAGTGCCTAATTCTGCCTACAGGCCTGCCAGGGCTGGTGATGATACATTCATTTTACCCACCTCAAGTAACGACAAAGTAAAGAGCTTTCTCCAGATAAAGGAGACAGTGATTAGTTCTGGCAAAAGGAGAGCCTCTCCCAGTGGAGGTAGTTGGGGGCTAGCGAGGGAGGGAAAGGAGAGGAGATATTATGAAATAATACCTGATGTTACAAAATAACATTCTGATGAGATGCCCAGAAAAATGCCATAAGTACATCTATAAACCTATCTTGAAAGAAAAGGTCTAGATACAGCATCAGTTTCACATCTCATTTAAGAATAGTTGCTCATTATTTTAAAATTAAATGAAGCAATGTCTCTCACTCTCTATCTCTATACATATGTATATAAAACTAAAGGACTGATTCATAATAACTAAAAGCTTATTATCAATTTTTAAAAACTCTATAAAAAACAATACCTAAATTACCCACAGTTCAAGTAAAACCATACTTATCAGGTTTTGAAATTATTCTTCACTAAAACCCTAAAAGTGCAGTACAACAGGCTCTCAGATTACTCCCACCCTCTGCCCACCAAAGCACCGGCAAAGACATAAAAGGCAAGAATTGACGTTTTGCTGATTGGAGTGACTGACAAAAATTAACAGCTCTTCCATATGACAGCCCATCTAGATGCTGCAGTAAGTTACAAATCAACAACTTTAACCAAAAAAGCACGTAACAGTTCTCCAAGCAAGGCTATGAAAGCAGGCACTAAGGTAGAAAGAATAAAGTTCCTGGTGTCAGAATGGATAAAGAGCATGACTCTGGGCAAATTACTTAACTTTACCCTAGCTCTCATTTTCCATATCAGTAAACAGGAGAACACTGGACTAGATAAAATTTTCATCTAAAAAAATCCGGGACCATTGTCCAACTCCTGAATCATCTGCATATGAGCATCGATCATTGATGAAACTCCCACAGAAGAGTCCCATGTGTCAGGCTGGCCGCCAAAGTTACTTCCCCTAGATTGTTTGGTCACATTCTGCCTGAGGTGCTCTCAGAACTTGACCCAATGGGAAGGCGAGCTATAGTGAAAGATGCCAGTGGAACACTCTTTTGTTAAGAATAAGTCACTAAAACAATAACCAAATATCATTCCTCACAGACTTCTATAAATAAGCCCAATCTAATAACGTTCTTGGAAGGAACTATGAAAGTGATTATTTGGCCCTGCAGTAACAGTCAGATACTTATTCAAATCAGGAGGCAATAAGAATCAAGAAAAAGATAACAATATTCATGCTCAAACTTCAGGCTGAGTGCCAAATATCTTTGGGACTACTTATGCAAAGCAGCCATGAAATTTGAAGGGATTTTGTGAGAAATAACTGCAGGGGAATTATAACCCCAGAGAAGATTGTCTCCTGAAAAAAAATTTCATGCTGTTGATGACTCCATAATGTAAATGAAATATGGCAAATATCAATATGTCCTTCATAAAAGGAATGTATTTATAAATACAAATAACTTAGTCTTTTGCAGATGTTGATTTGCTGGGGAGAATGAAGCATACACAGTTGCTATTCCCATCAGGATATAAACTTTAATTATTAGAAGAGTTCTAAATGATTTATTTTAGCAATTAGTCTCTGACTGAAGACAAATCATTTTAAAGTAACTAGTCACTGACTAGTTACCTGGTTTGCTGTGCTTTTTTCTTTGATTCTTGCATATTAACAATATTTATTAAAAGAAAGCCTCCTTGCTAAATCAAGCATTTTCATATTCTGAAATAATGAAATTGGAAATCAAATGTGCAAAAGGAATGATTATTAAGATTCTGTCTTAAAATAACAATGCTAAGGAAATCTATAACATAACAGAATAGAGTTCGGTGAAATCTACATTGCAAAATGTCTTATCATTCTTGTTTTCTTGACTCTCTATCTCTTAAATAAGATGATGTCTCCAGGGAAACAAGACCCAATCAGGAGGCTATAATCAGCTCCCTTGCTGTTCAATATCTAAATACAATTCACGTTCCATGGTGCTTTTCTCAAATGTATGAGCAAAATGGCTGAAGATATTCTTTTCATAAATTACCCAGTAGTGCAAGATGCACACCAACCAGTTTCCTTATGAGACCTCACTGACTCAACAATTTAAGTGCTGATAGACTTTGCTCAGTAAATTGTGCATTTCAGTTTATGGAAAAATTGCACTATTATGTGTTAAATTATCAAGACATCTTAACTGAGATTCTGCTTTTAAAACAATTAAGGGACAATACTAAGGCAGTAAATTTATCTTCTTTGCTTAAACTAATTATAAGATAGAATACATTATAATAAGAGTGAAGGTATTATTTTATTAGAGTCCCTATATTTAGTAATCAAGGCATTTTACCAACTTCAGACACACCCTCACAAACTCCCAAGCTCATTATTCTATTTAACACATTATTCTGATCAGGTCAAAACAACACCTTTGCCATTTCCAGCATAAGCTGCACGTGTCTTTCTCACAGCAGCTTCCTTATCACTCTTCTCTCTCCCCACTCTACTTTCCATTTTCCCTTCTTTTCTCCTCCCTCTATCCCTTACCATAATAAATGCTTATCGATATTAGCTATTATTACTTTGGTCTTACCAATATTGACAAAGACATTTGTGCTGTTTCCATCTTTTGGCTACTATGAATAGTGCTTCTGTGAACATGCATGCACCTGTACTTAAGCACCTGTTTCCAACTCTTTCAGGGATATATCTAGGAGTGGAATTGCTGTGTCATATGGTAATTCTATGTTGAACTTTTTGAGGAACGGCCAAACTGTTTTCCACCGTGGCTGAACCATTTTACATTCCCACCAGCAATGTACAAGGCTTCTAATTTCTCTATATCCTCATCAACATTTATCATTTTTCTGATTATAGTCATCCTAGTGGGTGTGAAGTGCTGCTTGACTTTATTTTTTAAAAATATTTTCACTGGATGAAGGCTTTTTTTTTCTTTCAGCAGTTTGTCTTCTGGTCTCCCTTGTTTCTGGTGTGTTTCACATCATTATTCCCCTATATATAATGTGTCTTTTTCCTCTGATTGCTTTTATAATAAACTAGGAAAGCAGACGTAATTTTTTTTTAATTATTATGCTTGGGGTTTGTTAAATCTCATGGACTTGTAGATTGAAAGTGTTGCAAAACACTTGACCATTGTCTCTTCAAATACCTTTTCTACTCCCATCTCTCTCTCCTTTCCTTCATAGATTCTAATTACATGTATGTTAGCCCATTCACTATTACCCCCATGATCTCCAATACCGTGCTACATTTCTTTTTCCTTTTTTTGTTTCAGTTTTGATACTTTCTATTAATCTGTCTTCACATCTCACTGATCTTTTCCTCTCTGTGTTCAGTCTACTAACAAGTCCATCTAATGAATTCCTCAGTTCTGATATTATGTTTTTCATTTCCAGAATTTCCACTTTTTATAGTATCTACATCTTTGCTGAAATTCCTCATCTTTTAATACACATTGTCCATCTTTTCCACTAGATCCCTTAGCATTTTTGTAATAGTTATATTAAAGACATTGATAATTCCAATATCTGGGCCGTCTCTGAGTCTGTTTATTTTCTTAGCTGTGCATCACATTTCTCACTTTTTAGTGTGTCATATAATCTTTGATTGTGTGCCAGATGGTTTGCATAAAAGAACAGTAGAGTCTGAACTCAATAATATTTACCTTGAGAAAGTGACACACATACTTCTTTTTCTGTCAGGCTGCTAGAGTTGGGGTTGTAGTTATTAAGCTGGGTCTGGCCTTTGCTGTAGCTTTCCTTTGAATCAGTTCACCACTGGCTTCAAATATTTTGAGCTAGATCAGGAGTTTTCTTCCAGCTAGGAAGGGAATCTGAACCCTGGCAAGATTCCAGCATCCTGTCCATACTTCAAAGCTGATCCATGAGCTTTAGGAGCTATGAGAGAGCTCTCCAAACTTTGCAGCCTCTTTATTAGGGGGTGGAGGGGAGGCAATTGGGAGAGGAGGATTGAGAGTTCTCTTTGCTCTCCAGTCACACCCACTACTTACTGTATCTGAGAAGACAATTCTCAGCTCTATTACCCCTTTCCTAGCCTTTGGAGGGCCACTGCCCTGTACTCCATGAAGACCCAGAATTCCCTGCAGAGAATCAACTTGGGAGGGAGCTCTTATTTTCTTTTGTCAGTGAAAATCCAGAGTGCTCAGTTCTTCCATCCAAACTCCAAACACTTCCTCCCTGCCTCCTCCCCCAACACCTCATCACCTTTTTGGTGTCAAGAGGATTTCATCTGGAATATCTTTCTCAAGTCTCCTTCTCTGACCCTCTCCTCCATTTAGTGAAGACCCTTGAGTCAGGGCTGGTGAATGGATGCTGTCTCACTCTGTGAGTAAGGCTCTCTCAGATTCTAACCCGTCACACCAGACCACACATTGTCAATACAAGCATGTTAAAAGCCGGTTGAATTGATTTCTCCTTATCCCCTTCAATGGAAGATTTCCCCTATCCTACAGTTCCACCAAGGATGGAAGTAGTCATGGGTCTCTTTTTTTTTTTTTTCCTATGAAAGGCTTGTTATTTTCTGGACTTTGGTTCATTTAGGTTTCTTTCTGTCCTCAGCTCTGTAACGAATATTTTTAACTATTACTTTCTAGCTTATCTGCCTTATTTTGGATATGAGGTAACAATGATAGTGTCTTGTGACTTTTCCATATCCAAACTGGATGCAGAATTCATATGCATTTTATCAAGACAAGTAATCTACCAGTCATCATTTTATTTACCTTTATTCACAAACCAAGAAACTACAAAGACACAATTTAAGGGTCTTCAGTATGACAAAGAAAAAGGCCATTAATTTATCAAAAGATACAGACTTGAATTTGACTACCATTTTCTAAGGCAGTCAATTACCACAAAAGGCCTTTAGTGTTAAAGCCTATATTCCTCAGAAGACCATATAAGGGTTAAAGTCCACACATCTCAAAAGTTTTGATTCTTGTTATTTTGTTTTATTTTGTTGTTTTCTTTTGTTATTGCTTTTGGGGAGTAGAGAAGATAAGTTTTATTGGTTTTGTATTTGGTGCAGAGGACTTCACAAGGATACTATAAAGATTACTATGCACATATTACATTTCTGTAAATGTTTTAAGTTTCCAACTTTATCTAAAAAGTTTCCTGAATGGTTTTACTGTTTAGTATTCTCCTACTGCATATGCAACAACAATCCTCTTATCTGTTCAGAGCTACTTTTGTTACTGAAACTAGTAATTGGGAACATTTGGAATTTCAAGGCCTTAGTCAAGATTTTATTTGTTTGAATGGAATCAGAAACTGTAGAACCTAAAAGAAAATCGTAAGATTTAATAAAAGAATAGAAAATAATAAATTTTCAAGAAAGGAATTGTGGTGTTTATAATATTACACTTGTAATATCAGCAAATAAAATCCAACTGGGAGATCTGTTTTAGAAAGAAGTCAGTCAGGTTCTAAGGCTTCGTCTCACCCTCAGCCTCTCTGAGAGGAACTGCCACGCTATGGGATTGTTGGGACCACCCACATGAGAATAAAGTCAATACAATAGAAGGGAGACCTCAGAAATGAAGACAGACAAATTCTTGATGATATGGTCTGAATTTCTGGATATAGCTAGTTACATGCTTTAACTATTCTGCCTTAATTGACTGTTACATAGAACTAATACAGTAGGCTTTCTTAGAATATCCATTAGGAATTGAAGATTTCCAGCAAGTGTCACAATTATCACTAATAAAATAACATACTAATTTACATTTTTGTGTTGTGAACACATACTTACTTTTAATAGGAAAATAAATCTTTTAATATTGAAGTGTATTAACATAAATATAAAATTCTTTGTAAAATAAACACATTATGTTGTGATAATTACTCGCATTTATTCTCATTAATTTAGCAGCTTCAGCACATGACATACAAAATAACTGCTCAACATGTTTGGAAAACTGATGGCTATTGATAGATGTTACACTACAAAAGGTTCAGTAGTCCCATAGATGCTAGAACTGCCCAGTTAAACAAATTTAAACAGATGTATTAAATGCAGTATGTCTCAGAGCCTTAACAATGCATTAGCACAAGCACTTTTTTTTGGAGGATATAGTATCCTGCAAAATTCACTTCATGAAATACTGTCACAAAGCTTTCACTCTGAGGGGATATAAGGAGAAACCTTCACTTCCCCTTTACATCAGTCATAGCTTTTTCTTGGACATTATCATCATATATAACAGCTCCCAAATGACTAATTCAAGCTCCTCTCTTTGTGGCCACAATCTCCTATCCATCAGTTTGCTTTAAACCGGTTCCACTATAACCAGTTTTCAACCTCACTGGAACTCTAAGGATTTCAGTCTGCTAATTTTTCCCAAGCAATTACCTTCTCTTCTCTCCTCTCTTTATCTAACTGAGATGCTATGATACATCATCTCAATGACACTCTTGCCAATATTCTAAACTCCCTTGCTGTCTTGTTTCTTAGTTGCACTCACATGGCAAACCCCAACCCTGGACGGATCCAACTATCTGCTCTTTCTGAGCTTGCACTCAAGCAACTCACCACTGCTGGAGAGAATCACATGATTATTAACTTCAGATGGGCCCTAAATATCTGAACAATACTACTACTCTTCTCTGGCCAACTCACTTCTTACTCTTCCACTGTTGTTGTCAACCATTTTAAACCTTTCCCACTTTTCCGGTGCCTAAGACCACCTTGTTCTACTCCCTCCAACTTCTTTAGGAAGATACCACAGGCCAGGAACCCCCTCATCTTGCATTTTCAAGCCTACAAATCCATTCCTTCTCTTCCCATTCTCACCTCCTTCCCCATTTGCAAACATGGACCTGTCTCTCTCCCATCTAAGCATGACCACTCTACTTGCACTTTGGATTTCATCCTCTCCTGCTCTCCCAAGACCCTTACACCTTACAAAAATTTAATAGATCTCTCTTTGATGTATTGTCTACCATTCCTTATCAACTTGTTCTTTCCTAGCCCATCAGCTTTTATATATATTTAAGTTGCTCTCATAGGAAGAAAAAGGAGGAGAGGTAGTAAGAAAGAAAGGATGAAGAAGGGTAGGGAGGGAGGAATGAACAGATGAAGAGATGGACCTCTCCCTTCACAACACATTCTGTTCTAGCTACTAATTGCCCTTTATAAACAAATTCCTAACAGTTATCTATGCTCACTGTCTCCATTTCTCTCTCCTTCCATTCATTCCTCAGTCTGCAACCATTTGGCTTTCATCCCATCACTCCACTAAAGCAGATGCTTTTAAGAAACCAACAAGCTCCATTTTACGAATCTAACAGACATATTTCTCATTTATCTTACTTGACTTGGGAGATACTCTATGGACCATGTCCTCCTACATGAAACATTTATTGCCTTGACCTATTCTCCTCCAAACTCTCAGACTACACACTCAGTTTCCTTAGCAGGTTTACCCTCCTCTACTAGGCCATTAAATGGTAATGTGCTTCTAAGCTCTATTGGTTTCAGGTCTCTTCTTTTCTCACTATATACTTTCCCCCAGGTAAGATTTTACATGTCCCAATTTTAATTATCATGTAAACCAAGCCCACCCAAAATTTAAATCTCCAACTCGGATTTTTCCATTGAACTACAAACCTCCACATGGAAACATCCATGTGACTTCTCTACTTGGATATCACAAAGACAGATAAAAGACAACATATTTAACACTGAACTCCTAACTCCCAAAGTTGGCCTTCTTTCAGTTTCCCATTTCAATGAATGTTACTAATCACCCTGTTAAATAAGCCAGATATCCGGGAGCCCAAACGCGCACTCACAATCTAACATAACCTCCAGGAAGGCAGAAGGTTTTATCAGTTTTTTATTGAAATTATTTAAACATTAAATAAATGCTACTTATTAGTGATGTGTTTAAGCAAGATAGTGTCTATTAGATATCATTTAAATAGTAAATAAAAGGGAGTGTATTTACTCAAACCGTTGTTTTGTGTTAAAGAACCTCAAAGGACTCAAGAAAGAAACAAAACTGATGGACTCAAATTTAACCAAAATCATTCCAATTATAGGTAACATTCTAACTCACTGATTTTAGGAAATCTGCAGTTATCCTTATTTAAGTTTTGGGAAATTCTCAAAAACAACATTAGAAAAATATCTTGGGAATTAAAAGATTTTTCCCTTTAGCATGTTTTTTAAAAAATTATTTTTCCAATGATTTTGATCTGAAAACTAGCTAATTGTGTTTAGTTCAAACTTCTGGTACAAAGAACATTTAACTTATTAAAAACTGGTTCAGGAATAGTAAAATATGTATCCAGAAATAAAAATGTGTTATTTATTCAGACTTCCTCAATTAAAATTAAATACCACCTCCAGTTAATGCTGTTTTTATCAACATGATTCTAAGTTAGAATTCTCTGTACCAGGTTTCTATTTCTATATAATAGGCTCTAATCTGCTTGAGTTAATGAAACACCCATTGGATACACCAGTATTTTCCAAAGTTCATTAACAATTTTATCAATAGACAATAAGCAGAGTAGAAACAAAAACAAATGAATAGCATACTAAACTACTGACCTAGAGCAGTCAATGCATAACTCCAAATATCAGACTTACAGTCAGGAAGATCTTTGATTAGGTGACATTATCCAAATCACAATTTTTTCATCTAAAATTAAGAATGGGTACTCACCAAGTAACCATATCAAAGGTTTCACAAAATTATTAAAGGTACAATAAAGGCTATTATTATTCAAAAAAGAATTTTTTATTAAGCAGAATTATTACATCATAGAAAAAGTTCAGAGCTTGAGGATTTGTACATCCTCTAAATCCATTTGCTCCTAATAAATTCTTCAGAGATTTTACAACTAGCCTTTGCCATCTCTGTCCTCATTGAGAGGAATATCCCAATCTATACCTATTTGAAATGCTCATAGGAAAAATAATAACAAAGAAAGTATACTCTAGAAAGATGAACCTTATTTTCATCCATCAGCTTGAGGTAAAGGCTCTATATAGTTCTGACTACAGAGCTGACTGAAGCCCCAAAACAAGACCTTTCTAGAAAGGTTTCCTGTAGCTATCTCATTCAGAGCAAAACCTCATGAAGACTCTAGTAAAAGTATCTGAAAAGTTATAAATGGTGCTTAAAATTTTATTCCTGATGAGTTTTCTGCCTCACAACAATTTTTTTGGGTCTGATTATATATTTTCTGACTCAAGACATAACTGGGGTAAAGAAATGATTTGTTGAATTAGAAGTGGCAGCTCTGAAAATGCAGAGCCTCTATCTCATTAAAAGAATGGGCCTAGGGAATATATACTCTTATCCATGTCTTGAGTAAATTTCCCTATGTTCACACGGCATACATATCTTATGAAGGATAACTTTTAAAGGAACCATGATTGTTCTTCACTATTTTCAGTCCTTTGTCAGGCTAGCTCCCCTATTTCAAAATCTACACTGTAAATATTCCCTCCTTGACAAGCATTAACTTCCTACCTTATGAGCAGCCACAATGTGTTTACCTGAGATTCAGAAAAGTTTATGGAGAAGAAAACTTTCAAAGGACAGAAAAGCTGATACAATTATTTGTATTGTCTTCTAGTAATCAGATGGATTCGAAACTTCCCAGGATGGGTAAGGAAAAGAAGTTGTCTAGAGCCTGCTTAACACCAGCTGCTAGGCTCAAAGGCACATAAATTCAGTAGATATTTTTTACATATACAAGAGAATTAAAACAATACTCTATGGGTGTAGGGCATCTGATTCTAGCATACACTTTCATGATCTCAGACACGGCAAAAATTCTTGCAGAGCCCCAAAACACCATTTAGCCATATTCGACCAAAGTTTCTCAGAAGATAAAATTCATTCCTCAGAGAGTGTTTTAAACTCCCTTAATTCATGATAAACTCACAATTCACATTTAAAATGCAAAGAGTGTAAAGAGCTTTATCTCTAACTGATGTGAGGGTGAAAGAAGACAGGCAGCACTTTTCCTAATCCTCAATATGAGGAAAAATTATCCATGATTTCCTTGGCCATAGTTTTAGTCTCTGAAATTACATGATTAGTTTGTATTATTTCTAACCAGAAAACCTTTATATAGCTATGCTTTCTTTCAAGTTAAATCCTGATCTTTTATCACTATTTCTCAAAATGTCATATAACATCTGTATAATCACTGACACATACATGATATTTTCATTTGAAATAATACCAAGAGAAACAATAATTCAATAAAGGGTGAATCTTAATTAAAAAATAATCCTCAACAAAGGATAAAGAAAAAGTTATTTCACCAAAAATAATTTTTTTTAACTTTAAGAAAGGATTCTGGAATTTTGCCCTCATTAGAAAGACAAAACAAAAACAAACACAAAAACACCAGATGCAATATGGAAGCACTATCAAAAGTGCCCTAGCCTACTTCTTTCTGCTTCATCTGATAAAATAAGACAGATTAAGTTAATAGAGGAAAATTATACAAGAACAGCAATTAGGACATACTCCGTCAATGGGTAAAAAAACCAATGACACCCACAATGGTCAATCTCAACACTGGTATAGTGGTCCAACTAAAATATACCTTGTGGCCCCACACAGCTTTAAAATTCATATCATTCAGCAACTGAAATAATCTCCTATAAATAGTCAAGGTAAACTCTTTTCAGACTGTAAACTATTAAGGTTAACACAATCTTTTGCTCTACATTCCTGTGCATTTTTCTCATTACCAACAATTTTCCCCCCAACTTTTATCTTTTTTCTAAGCACCTGTTCCACCACCATCTTTATTCCCCACAAATGGCCTCACCTCTCCTCAGAGAACACACAAATGATGAGTTAGGAATTCCCTCAACTTTCTGGTCCTTCCCCATCCTCCCACTGACAAATGGAACTCTTCGCTTCTGCATAGCGAGGAGCTTTCTTCCTCCTGGCAAGGTTCCCCTGCTCACTCTGCTCTTTTCCTCTATCCTCAGGGACTGAGGTCCTTCAGGGATTCTGTTCTCTCCTGTGGGCTCCTCCTGAGTTCTACTGGCTCTTTGCCTTCAATAACATAAACTTGCTTAAGTCTCTTCAATATTAAAAAAACAAATCAAACTAAACTTAAAATCTTATTTAACTCTCTCTACCCACAGATCATAATCCTAACTTTTCCCTCCCTCCAAAACTTAGCTACCTGAAAGTGCTGCTAGGGGGGTAAAAAACAACCACTATATAACCACCTCCGCTTATTCTTCGCTATCCACTTGCTTCTCATCTCATTTGAAATTCTGATTATTTTCCTCCTCCCCTCACCCCCTGCCCCAATATGACCTCAATATCGCCAAACCCATTAGGCACTTTATTTGACTTTTCCACAGAACATTTCCCTGTTGACTGCTTCCCTCTTTTCCCTAGGTTTCAATGACATCACCATCTCTTGGTATCCCTCCTATCTGTCTGGCTGCTCTACCTCATTCTCCTTTATAACATCCATTTTCTTTGCCTGTCCCTTAAATGTTGTTCACCCAACATTCTTATCCTAATTCTCCTCTCTTCTCCCTTCCTAGGCAAACACATTTATCTCCATCACTTTAATTACTATCTACATGCTGAGGATTTCCAAAGCTACATCTCTAGGCCAGACCTCCAACTAGAACTCATCATCCTTCCCCTAATCTGGTCTACCTCTAGTCCTGTGATCGCTATCTTTTGTGACTAGCACCAACAACAACAAAATTACCAAGGCAGCAATCTAGAGGTCAGTCTTGATACTTCTCCTTCATATCCATATCCAATTAGTCACCAAATTCAAAGGTTTGTCCGTATCTGTAAAATATCTCTAAAATCTGTCCTCTTCTTTCAGTACTCCCTGACATGACTTTAGCTTACTCCTGGATTCTTCTTTGCCACTGTTCTCTACATAGCCCCAGAGTCTTCTTTGGAAAAAGGCAAACTAGATCATTTCACTCCACTGCTTAACATCTTTGAATGGCTCCCCTACTGACTTCATGATAAAATCCCAATTCACA
Source organism: Equus przewalskii (assembly GCF_037783145.1). NCBI lineage: Eukaryota > Metazoa > Chordata > Mammalia > Perissodactyla > Equidae > Equus > Equus przewalskii. The sequence continues at coordinate 61,414,062 of NC_091843.1, forward strand.
CACAAAGGGTTTTCCATAATATAAATCTTACGTACTTATTCAATGCCATCTCTCACCACTCTGCCTCTCATGCCTATAATATGGTTATATATAAATACTGAAGATTTAGAATGCACAATATTTTCTCTTACCTGAGTAAAACATGATGTTTCTTCCCTTTCCTGAAATGCTACCCCCGCCCCCCTTTTTTTTGGCCTGGCCACCTCTTACCCCTCCTTTAGACCCAAAGCAGACATCCAAAATTCTACCCTCAGATCTGGCACCCCAAATATGGGGTATCCTTCTTATGCACTCTGATAGCACCCAGCATTTACTCTCATAGAACTCACCATACTCGTTATAATCATCTGTTAACTTGGCTTTCGCTAAACTGTGAGCTCCTTGAGGACCAGGACTTTACCTCATTCAGCACTGTATACAAAGCTAGGACAGTGCATATGGGGTATACTGCACCTTCCAAAATGGCCAAAACAATATCTCCATCACACATGCTCTTCTTACAATAAAGACATCAACACTCCTTCCATTCAGAAGTGGGGTCTGTTTCCCCCACTTGAATTTCGGTGGCATGTGACTATGGTAGAAGTGACACTACATGACTTTCAAAGCTAGGTCATAAAACGGGCTTCCTCCTGGTTCTCTTGGGACACGCACTCTTGAGTCTAGCCACCCCAAGCTATAAGGGAGATCATTCAGTCCACCCAGACCCACAAGTAGATGAAAAGAGCTCAGGTGAGCAACCAGCCAGCAACACCCAAGTTGCCAGTCATGTGAGTGAACCATCTTGGAAGTAGATCCCAAGGCCTCTAGTCCAGCTGTTCCATTTAATGACACATGAAGCAGAAATGACCCTTCCACATTGAACTCCTACCAAATGGAGATTTCATGAGCAAATTAAATGACTGCTGTTGTTTTAAGTCTCTAAGTTCTGCAGTGATCTATTACACAGCAGTAGATGATCAGAACAGAGCCTGTCACGTAGGACACAAACACAAGCATGCACACGCTGTTCATACATGCCCAACACACACTTACACATATACACAAACTTTGGTGAATCAATGAATAAATTTCCCAAATCAAATTTACTCCACAAGTTGGATTTGGTAGATACAGCAGAGAACAATTTCCAAATATTGTAATCAGGATACTTAAATTATCTTAGCCTTCTTTATTATAAAATAGAAAGAGAGAGAGACAGAGAGAGAGAGAGAAAATCAAACAAAAGAAATATACAGCTTAAGGTAAATGCCCTTGTAATCACCACTCAGCTTGAGAAACAGACTTTTACTAAATACTACAGGCCTCCATGTGACCTGTATCAGTCACAACCAGCTGCATCCCTCCCTCCAAAGTAACTACCTTCAGGTCTTCTACGGAAATCACTTACTTGCATTATTTTTACCCTTCAGTGTGCATCCTTAAACACTATAGTTTAGTTTTGACCATTTAAAAAATTTTCTTTAATGTATCTTTAAGCATATTTTAATCTATAATTTCCCTTTCCAGCCTTATATTTTCCTTACAATTTAAGTGTTTAAAAATCTAGGCTTTTGACCCATATAGTTTTCCACAGCTGGATTTTGATTATTTCATACTCACAGGGCAGACCAGGATGTCCTCTGTCCTCTTTCCTACAAACCAGCAACTGGGATCAGAGGCTAGGTCAGACTCAAATCCAATACATTTAGTGAGTTCATGGTGGCATACATCAGGAGACAAGGTCTAGTTGTCTCTCTTCTTGTGATGTCAGCAGTTGTTCATGTTCAATGTTTATATCCACTATTTTGTTGGGTATTGCAAAATGGTGGTATTCTTTCACATTCTATCACTTCTTTTCCCTTTATTAGTTGGAATATTTCTGTAAAAAGATGCTTCCCCTCATCTATTATTTGGTTAACCAGTAAGACAGTTCATATAGAAAAGACAGGATAAATGTTTCACTATTTTATATGAATATATTTTCAAAATTCAGAGAGTCTTTGAAACATAAGCAAATTAAAGACAAATCTTAAGTATATTCATTAATGGGATAATAATGATGCTGGTGGGGATGATGATGAAGATAAAAATAAGCAGAGCTGATACTATATACCAAATTTTTTTTTTTTTGGTGAGGGAGATTGGCCCTGAGCTAACATCTCTTGCCAATCTTCCTCTTTTTGCTTGAGAAAGACTGTCACTCAGCTAACATCTGTGCCAATCTTCCTCTATTTTGTATGTGAGACACTGCCACAGCATGGCTTGATGAGGAGTGCATAGGTTCATGCCTGGGATCAGATCTGTGCACCCTGGGCCACCAAAGCAGAGCAAACGAACTCAACCACTATGCCACTGGGCCAGCCCCTAAATAACAAACTTTTTTAAAGAACTTTACATATATTAACTCACATAATCCTCACAACTCTATGAGGTTAGTAAGCTTATTTTTTCTTTTTCACAGATGAGGACATTGAACACAGTAAGTAGTTAAGGCAAGATAGAGGTTGGGTAATGGACCCTACAAACATTTAAAGGTGGCCCACAAATTTTTAAAAAAAAAAGGTATTCTCAAATTCATTCATGTATTTCTATGGTATCTTACAGGATAATTCGCATTTAGTACCATAATATTTAGCTATGCGACAAAGAGAAAAACTTAGAAAGTGGATCATCAAGTACTGAATCTACACTAAATCTACCTCTAGTTATCTATAACTCTTTTAAATTATTTTCCTTGGTCATCTTTATTTTCCCATCTCTCTTTGGATAAGAAGTTTTAATTCAGGTAGATGTTCTAAGTTCCTTTCTTCCACCTAATGTGTCCAAATTCCTAATACGAAATTCAATATACTAAGGTCTTTTTCTGACTCAAGAAAAGCCATACTTTCTTTTACTGACTTAAGAAAATTCCTATTTACTTTTCTGATTCAAAACAGTCATTCCACCTATAGCCTCAAATAAAACTAGTACATTATGGTATCTTATTGCACTGATATAAACTATGTTATTAAATATAAGATAAATTGTAATGATTGTTTTGCAAAGGTAACATGAGAAATTATCTCTAAGATCTTTCATTAAAATAACATTTTCTAAATGTCTGCTGAGATATACAGCTCTAGAGCTACCACATAAAGTAATAATCTCTGCCTCAGAACAAAGTAACTTAACTGGGTCTTTACAATTTAATGTATATAGATATTTATCCTACCATTTACTCATGTTTACTTGTAAAAATTATTCTTCAGAAGTCCTTTTATTTGAATTACAAAAATACCATAATACTATAAAAGATTTTAAAGAACAATCAAGATACTGACTAGCACATTGTACATACTTCTCATTATTTTAAAACTTTTACATAAGAGTGAACAAGTTAAAATTATAAGAAAAACTGTATCAGCCAATAAATTCTTAGCAAAGCAATTCAACCAGCAAAGTACTCAAGCACATGGAAACATCTGACTAGTAAAGATTCTTGAAAAACTAAGTTTAAATAAAATTGTATTTTTAAGGAACTACATTCAAATCTGCTGGAAATAACTTTGACTCTACAGCTTATCCTCAAATTCTCTTAACTTTAACAAAAAGCAATGTTACTTAGATAACATTAGATATAAAAAAATAGCAAGAATTCATTATTTTGAAAGCATGTTGAAGAGAGAAAAGAAATGAAGCAAAATATAATTCATATAGATTTAATACTAATCATTTGGCCTTAATATTAACTAGAAAGGCTAAAAGAGTAAAGAAAATGCTTTCTTAACCAATTTTGCTTTTACATAAACAATGCTTACACAAACCACGACAGAAAAAAAATGTACAAGTACACAGATTAAAACTCATCTGGCTAGTCTATATGAGAACTATTACAATTTCATACGTACTTCTGCCTTCTAGAGGCATGTCCCAGTTCATTAAAATCACTTGGTGGATTGATGCAGGAATATAATTTCACCAGAAATAAAACACATAGTTCTCTTAATAAGACATTTGAAGGATATGTGAATGATGACACCAACCACGACAGAAAAAAAATGTACAAGTACACAGATTAAAACTCATCTGGCTAGTCTATATGAGAACTATTACAATTTCATACGTACTTCTGCCTTCTAGAGGCATGTCCCAGTTCATTAAAATCACTTGGTGGATTGATGCAGGAATATAATTTCACCAGAAATAAAACATATAGTTCTCTTAATAAGACATTTGAAGGATATGTGAATGATGAATCCGTGTGGGATGGCTGTTTGTGATTAGCTAACTGGACTATTAATTCAAGTACAGTTATTACATTTACCAAATAATTAAGAATAATTTTTCACTTGAGACTTAAACAGTATTTCACTTTCTTCATACTGAGTATACCAATGAAGAATATGAATCTTTTCTAATATGAAAAGTTAAATATGAGTCATTAAAAGAAACATGGGATATTCTACTACAAAGAATTACCTCAAACATAGAGAAAACATTTAATATACTTTTGGACATTGAATTATGAAGTTGACATAATGTTCTACAAAATGTTCAAACTATTAGTAATATGCCAACAAATGTATTTTTCATACATAATTCTCAACAATCTGATTTCCTAAATATTTATTATCATTCCTTGAGTTGCTGATAAATGTTTATTTTGGCATGTAATATTAAAAGTAAATTTAAAATAATCTAAAACTTTATTTAAAACTTGTCTTTTGGGGAAAAAATATATATATTACTTAAAAAAAGTTCTCCTTGAACAGTTTAGTGGTTACCAGAGGGGAAGGGAGTTGGGGGGTGGACAAAAGGGTGAAGGAGCACACCTCTACGGTGACTTACAAATAAGAATGCACAACTTGAAATTTCACAACATTATAAAGTATTATGGCCACAATAAAAAAAAACTAAAAATAATGGATGTTAACTGGAAAAAAAATTAAAAGTTCTCTTTAATGTTTTTGTTATAAAAGCAATACAAAGACAAAAATAACAAATTGCCAGCAATATTATATTGGTTGGCACATTTTTTCTGCAAACAGCCAGATAGGAAATATTTTAGGCTCACAGGCCATATTGTCTCTGTCACCACTAATCAACTCTGCCGATGTAGTGCTGCAGCATGAAAGCAGCCATAGACAATACATCAACAAATGAGCATGGCCGTGTTCCAATAAAACTTTATTTATGGACACTGAAATCTGAATTTCATATAATTTTTACATATCACAAAATATTATCCTTCTTTTGATCTTTTTTAATCATTTAAAAATGCGAAAATAATCCTTAGCTTATAGGCTACAGGTAGCAGGCCAGATTTGTCCCATGGGCAATCGTTATCTAACCTCTGTTACATTACATTACTTAAATTATAGAAACTATACCACAGAGGCTATCTAAGCAAATGTTAAGAGGACAGATTTCTGGAGGCAGATTGAGGAGGTTCAAATCCTGGCTCCACCACTTCAAATCTATACGAGCTTGGACAAGTTGCCTAACTTTCTTTATACCAATTTCCTTCTCTGTAAATTGGGAATAATAATAGCACTGCCTATTAGGAATAATAATAATTCTACCTAATAGGGCTGCCACAAGGATTAAATGTGGCATGGAAAGGACTTAGCAAAGCTCCTGGCATCCAATAACTAGAAAATCTTCTCTAAATATGCTGCTGCTGCCATAATCAAAATACAGGAAAAGTTCTACCTCAGAAAAGTATGCAGTAGAATATACAAAGATATTCTACTTCCAAATTTCTACAGGCAAAATTAGAAAAAATATGTTTTAAAAAATAGTCATAACATTTCAGAACTGGGAGATACCATAAAGATAATCTTGCTTCACCAGAAGCTCAGAGATATTTATGGTCCAACTCTGAGTTAGAGTCAAAACCAGGACTATAATCAAGTGTCTCCATCTATATCATAAACCAAGAAATTCCTCCATTCATTGTACCTTTGCAGCAATTAAGCATACATTTATTGACCAAAATTTAGACAACATTCCTTTTTTTTCTGCTTTTTCTCCCCAAATCCCCCCAGTACATAGTTTTATATTTTAGTGGGTCCTTCTAGTTGTGGCATGTCAGACACCGCCTCAGCATGGCTTGACGAACAGTGCCATGTCCGCGCCCAGGATCCAAACCAGTGAAACCCTGGGCCGCCAAAGCAAAGTGCGCCAACTTAACCACTCGGCCACGGGGCCAGTCCCGTCATTCCTTTTTGAAGAGTTTGGGAAAGAGTTCTTGGGAAGTATGAGGTCAGGAGTTGGCAAAAACTATTCCAGGCATGCAAAATGGCACAGTGATTAACAGCAAAACTGGTAGCAAAGCTGACGTTACATTTCAGCTGCTTGACCACTTGCCCTTGGACAGATTTACTTAATATCTTTAGGGCTCACAGAGTAGGTACTCTAAAAATATTTGAATGAAAGGCCACAAGAACTAGCTTCTCTCAAACTTAAGGGTCTCACTCACAATCAAAGCTTCAACTTTTGAAAACTTTCTTGATAATTAAAGAGAAGATATATACAAGCTGTAATGTGTTGGATGTGGCCCCCCAAAAGAATGTCCACCCAGAACCTGTGAATGTGACAGCACTTAAAAAAAAAAAAAAGCTTTTGCAGATCTAATTAAATTAAGAATCTCAAAATGAGATTGTTCTGGATTATTCAGGTAACAAAAGTCCACTGAAAAAAGTCCTTATATGAAGACTTAAACAGAAGAGGAAAAACACAAAATAGAAAGCAATGAGAAGAAGGAGGTAGAAATTGGGGTGATGGGTCTACAAGTCAAGGAGTATCAAAGATTGCCAGTAGTCCTAGGAAGCTAGGAGGGAGGCAAGAACAATTCTCACTCAGAGTACCCAAAAGGAACCAACTCTGCAGACACCTTGATTTTGGACTTCTGGCCTCCAGAACCGTGAGACATTAAATTTATGTTGTTTTTCAGCCACCAAGTTTGTGATAATTTGTTATAGCAAGTACAGGAATTAATACACAGCTGACAGAATCACTGGATATTCACCGTGTAAAGTAATCATCAGCTACCCTAAAAGTCACATACATACACAAAAACTGACCCTTTTGTGAAGTCTATTAATCAGGAAAACTGATCAAAAATTGTGCTATTCTCATAAATTCTACACAGTGAGATTAAAAAGTACATATAGGTACTTTTTCATCTTTCATTTCTCACTTCAGTTTTTAGAACCTTATCTCTGACTAGAACAACATCGTGCCCCAAAATCCACCGTCAGAAGGATAGCTGCAGTCCCAAAGACAGTTTTTCTCAGCAGGAACCCTGATAATTTCAGAAACTATACAGCACTATTTGCAGCTCAGCAGTAGCAAGGGCACAGGAGTTTCTTCCTCTGGCTTTTCCTTCACCTTCAGTGCAGCAGCTAGAACACTGGCTAACTTTTATATTTGCTTTGCTAGCATCTATTTTCACACTAATTAGCACATGTGGTTTGAAGTTTCTTTTCATATTTTGGGGTCCAATATTGTTTCCAACAATAAGGCGCTGGCAAAGAAAGAAGGAATTTCAAAGGCAACTAATTCCCAAGACAAAAATAAACTGATCAATATAAGTCTACGTAGATAGGGCATGTATTAAAAAGACTGAAAAGAAGTATAAAAATTATACTACAGTTGGCTACAGTTTTTATTCTATCACATTTTTTTCATAGAGCAGTCATATAATGAAACTATTTCATAGAGAATCAATGGTAGAAAGAACCTTCTAAGCTAGAGATTTTCTACTTCAACCTTCTCACTTCATAATAGACGAGAAAATGGAAGTTAGAGGCGGTGAAATGACTTGCCCCATGACATACAAATGACGACAAAGCTAACTCCACCTTTACTCCCCTTTCCACTATAACATATTGTCTAGATTACATCCAGAAAGTCAATTAAATGCTGAGCAGTGGTCACTTATTCAAAAATTTAGGGAGTTGGGGGGAAGGCTCTAATTACATTGAAGTTGAATTGTTACATTGAAACAATTATTACATTCAAATTTATAACATTCAATATAAAACTGTGGTTCATTTACACCTAAAAAGTGATGCACTATTTTGAATACCACATCTGAAGAATATAATAAAAACAGAAATAAGCCAGTAAAACAATTAAAAATAACTATAAGACTGAAAAATGCTGCTAATATGAACATACGAGCATGCACATAAAGAAACACACAGAGATATTTGGGGCCTGGAATGGTGAAAGGTTAGATATGACTGAAAACTACAAAATATTAATGACAGATAAAATGAATTTTTTTTTTTTTTTTTTTTTTTTGGTGAGGAAGATTAGCCCTGAGCTAACATCTGTGCCTATCTTCCTCTATTTTCTATGAGACACTGCCACAGCATGGCTTGATGAGCAGTGCATAGGTCCACACCCAGGATCTAAACCTGCAGACCTCAGGCCACTGAAGCAGAACACACGAAATTAACCAGTTCACCACCAGGCCAGCCCCTCATTTTTTTTTTTTCATTAAAGATAAAACACTAAGATAGGGAGAGACCTTTGAATACAGACACAGGAAAGTTTGGATCTATATTTCAGAAATGTTTCATTCAGTGGTTTACAAACTCACTAAATCTCAAAGAACTTCAGTGAGAAGCCAAACGATTTTTTTGTTAAGTATTGTCAAATACATGAATAAAACTGAGAGTGCTATCACTTTTGCTAAAGTTTTAAGGACTATGTCAAAGAGGACGACCATAGCATATCACTTGAAGTCTGTGTTGAAAATAAAATTGACCTACTTAGGTCAATTAGAAAATGGCTCTAACACTGAAGGTAGTTAACACTCGAGCACAACCTACGAGCCAAGCACCACGTACCTGTACATGCACTGTTCTGTACATTTAATTGTCTGTAGCACTATATAGCAGGTCCTGTTATTCTCATTTTATAGATTAGAAAGCCAAAGTTTGGAATAGTTAAATAACTTCTCCAGGGACAATAACAACAAGTTCTTACCCAGAATACTAATTCCTACATTCACACCTGTAATGTAATCTAAAATCAAATCATTTCTTCTCTTCCCTACATTGATTGAGCAGTAACAAAATAATTTATAGAACTAAAGAAATTAACATCTAAAATTTTTTTAAATCAGCTTCACTGATATAACAATTATACATAGATTCAAAAAAATTACACATAAAATTTCTTGAGGCTTTAAGGGAACAAAAAAATCAAATACCTAATTATGATATCTTAAAACTTTACTAGAAACTCAGAATTTTTAAAAGAATAGCTTACTTTGGAACTAAATGGCACTAATGAGATGCCTCATTTGGCCATATCTTAAAAAGGGGTTATCTGCACCAAACAAATTATGTATTTCGGTATTCTTACACAGTTTAAAATGAACATAATTTGACCTTATCTTGCTGAGTCAAGGCTATAAGACTCAGTTTTGGAATCATTCCATCTGTATTTTGTACCTTTTTTTCCCGCCAGAATCCTCCCCTGGTGTTAAAATATGGATTATCACCTCTTGCTACCGACAATGCCTGACTCCACTCCCCCACCTCTCCTCCATATGCCACACCTGCACTCACTATTTACCACTTACTGTTTCTAATCTGCAGTACTCTGAGAAATCACAAAAATAAAAATGAGTAAAAAGTTCTAAGATTCTTAAAGCACATGATCTTTATTATGTGAACTTAGTTACATTCATCTGTGAAATCCAAATAGATTATTTTTTTCTCCTACTTTTACTTTCAGAGTAGAGGTCGAAGAGAAAATGACCTATGGAGAAAACTGGTGTTACTCTACTTGTTTTTAAGTGTAAAACTATACCTGCATGCCTTAAATGTGGGTGGCATTTCCCTGGAAAAAGGTACTGCCAAATCTAATGGTCTCTATTCAGTTTTCATTTTATTTGAGCTCTGTGGAAGGCAGAATTCCATCCTGGAAAGAAGGTACTGCCAAATCTAATGGTCTCCAATCACTTTTCATTTTATTTGACCTCTGTGGAAGGCGGAATTCCAAGCTGATCTCCAAGATTCCCACTCTTTGGTGTACACATCCTGGATGATCCCTGAGACAGTGAATATGATGGTTTTACTCCCCATGTTTACATTGTTATATGACACAGATGACTTTAAGAAAGGGAGATTATTCTGAGTGAGCCTGACCTAACCAGGTGAGCCCTTAAAAAAGACTGTCCTCTTCCTGAAGGGAGAGATTCAGTGTGAGGAAGAGTCTCCGTTGCTGGAGGGTGCTACATAGCATGGTATTTTGCTGGCCTCTGAGGGCTAAAGTGGCCCCCCAGTTGACAACCAGCAAGGAAATGAGAACCTCAGTCCTACAACTGTAAGGAAGTGAATTCTGCCACAATCACATGAGCTCAAAGAGAACCCCCAAGTTCCAGATGAGAATGCAGCCCAGACAACAGCTTAACTTTAATCTCATAAGACCCTGAGCAAAAAACTCAGGAATGCCATGCCTGGATTTCTGACCCACAGAAAGGATGAGGTTTTAAGCCATTAAGTTTGCAGTAGTCTGTTACACCGTATGGAAAACTAATACAAGCTCTCTTGGCATTTGCCTCTTACTGATTGCTCCTTTCCTGAAATTCTTCGTTGTGTGGTATTTGTTCTCTTGGATCTCCTCCTTTCTCTCTCATCACTCCTTAGTCTCCATTGTAAGCCTTACTTGCACTACCCACTTGGTGTTCCCTAAGCTTCCAGTCTTAGCCTTTTCTTCATATTTCCTGTGTGATCTCTTTCATTTTTTATCAAATGTTTGTTGAACAATTATGATGTCCCAGCCACTAATCCAGGTTCTAGGGAGCTATCAGTGAAAACACAGAAAAGAATCCCTTCTCCCGTGGAGGTTTCACAAATGACTCCTTAGTCAGTGAAAATCAACACAGACTTGTCTCCTGTGTTCTAGATGCAAATGGACAACTGAACTTAATATTTTGCCCTGCGCTTTCAAATGAATCTGTATATACACCCATCCTTCCCTCCCTCCCTCTCTTCGGGAGATGGCTTGCCTTCTCTTCTAGGTCAACTCCTCTACCTATCGTATGATGCCCTTCCATTTTCTTTAAAGACCACTCCATTAATTGCTCCCTTTAGCCTCTCTTTCATCTGACTCTTCAACATCCTCCTCTCAACTGATTCCTGTAAGCAAAGTCATCTGTAATTCTATAAATGAAATTCTGCAACTGAAACTCATCTGTTATGCTACATCTACTAATTCTGTGAGCAATGTCATCTCTCCCTTCCTTTTTAAAACTTAAAAACTAACACTTTCCTGACCCAGTGCATCCTTCAAACTACCACATTATTACTGTTTCCCTACTTACCCAAAATTCTCCTTAGTGTACATTTGCCAACCCTGGTGGTCTACTAGTTAAGATTCAGCCCTCTCACTGCCACAGCCTGGTTCATTTCCCGGTTAGGGAACCGCACCACCCATCTACCAGTTGTTATACTGTGATGGCTGCATGTTGCTGAGATGCTGAAAGCTATGCCACCAGTATTTCAAATACCAGCAGGGTCACCCATGGTGGACAGGTTTCAGCAGAGCTTCTAGACTAAGATAGACTAGGACAAAGGACCTGGCCAATCACTTCCAAAAACAGCGGCCATGAAAACCCTATCAATATCAGTGGAGCATTATCTGATATATCGCCTGAAGGATGGAGCAAAAAGGCCAGGCAGGGTTCCACTCTGCTGTACACAGGGTCGCTAGGAGTCAGAATCGACTTGACAGCACAAACAGCAACAAAAAAAGTGTACATTCATTGTCTTCTCTAATTATTATAATTATAATTATTTAGTGCATTCTTTTGTATAAAGCAAAGGGCGAGGGAATTTTCCTGCCTGATCACATTTAATCATTATAACAACAATAAAACATAATTACTATTATGCCCATTTTACAAATGAGGAAACTCAGAGAGGTGAAGTGACTTGTCTGAGGTTCAACATTCTGTACTTAAAGAGAGCAATCTATTTTTGTGTGCTTCAAGATTTTGTTTTCTTTTCAAAAAGAAGATTTGAAGCAGCCAATGCTTTCCTGCTACCACAAACAAAACAAATAGTCAATTTTTACTAATTATTGCAGGACATATACCTTTATAACATTAGTAATGTATATACACTTTACCTGCTGTGATTGAGTAAAAACACTAAAAACCATTTCATGCCCTTCCTCTTTCGCCTGTCTCCTCAGGGACACTATAGTCTATATTTTAGGATGAATTTTCATCATATATTCAATGTTCTCATACGTCTGTACGCACGTCTCTCAATCAGAATAAAGTTTATGTAAATAATATTTTTTAAATTCATAAGAAAACATAACAAAAAGCAAACTATAAAGACCCCAGTGATTTGGCTAAATGTTAGATATAGAGTCTAAAGTATTCACTTATCCTCTATGCTCTTTTTTCTTTTATAATTTTTTTTTTTTTTTTTTTTTTTTTTTAAAGATTTTATTTTTTCCTTTTTATCCCCAAAGCCCCCCGGTACATAGTTGTGTATTCTTCGTTGTGGGTTCTTCTAGTTGTGGCATGTGGGACGCTGCCTCAGCGTGGTCTGATGAGCAGTGCCATGTCCGCGCCCAGGATTCGAACTAACGAAACACTGGGCCGCCTGCAGCGGAGCGCGCAAACAACCACTCGGCCACGGGGCCAGCCCCTTTTCTTTTATAATTTGACCACACTTTCTATCACTTCCACTCTCTCTCATTCTCTTCTTTAACAGTAAAAACAGTTTTAATATATGTATACTTTCAAGGGAGACACCATATAAAAATTACATCATCATAGCTAAAATAAATCTTTTGTCAGAAATTAATTAGAAATTGAGCATATAAAGCAATAATCTAAAATTATACAATTAGCAAGGACAATCTGAAATATGTACGATTACCTTGTTTTCTCTTAAGATTTGTAATAGCCCTTAAAATCCCTACAATCTTTGTTTTCATTCTTGTGAAAAAGATTAAGTCCCACAATAAATCTCAAGAACTCATCAATTTAACTATTTTCATAAATACTGTTATCACATGACCAAACACTGAAATATGTTATAACTTTAAAACATGCTGTGAAATGTTGTCAATCTGCAAGGGTAATTAAGTCTTTCTAAGAATTCAACTAGAAACTAGGGAACTGGGGAAGGAAGAACATCATGCCTTCAAAAGACACATACTTATAAAGGCAAAATGTGGTAGCAAGATCTTTAAATATTAGAATCTACAATGTCTACTGAAGCACTAAAATTCTTCTACCTTGATAAACTTAGTGCCACACAAGCTGCTATGGTCTGGAAGCAAGTACCTTCTAGGAGATAGAGGCAAACAAATAAATAACGATGAAAACACCAGTACTGAAAAAATATGCTGAGTCATTTTTTCTATTTTCACTAAAATTTTACTTACCCTTTCAACCAGAATTGCATTCAGCTATACATGGCAGAAATACGTCCAAAATTAACCTACCTAAATAAGGTTTCACTTTTCTCATGAAACAAGAAGTCTGTAAAGTGAGCAGTTCAGAACTGGTACCAGTTACTCAAGAGGGACAACAAGGGCCGAAGAGCTTCCTTCCATCTTTCAAAAGAGTCTCTTCACCTAAGCTTGCTTACCAGTTACCATCCTTCAGTTAATACCATTTTTAAATTGATGAACATAGAAATTAAGGTTTTAGATGAGTCTTCCACATGAATGCTAAAGTCATCCCAAATGGCTAAAGGCAGAAAAAGAGAGAATGAACCAGAAAACACATTCTTTGATAAATGACGAGGAAGGAACAGAAGTATGAAAGAGTTCATCAATGAGAAGGAGTAAATGTAGTACAACCAAATTGTACAAGCCTTGAAAACACAGAGGCTTCTGCATAAGGGTGGATAAAGGCAGCACTAAGGGCCACTTCTCAACACTGGACTACAGGGGGATACAGGAGAATGAGTAATTTTCTCTTGAAAAGGTGGTTTGCTTACCAGAATAAGATTCCAGAGGGCACAATAAAAAATTCTGAGAAGATGGAGAGCTGTAAAAGGATGCTTTAGGGAAGTGAAAATACAGTAAAGAATGGATCTGCCATATACAATACAGAATTAATATGAAACACAACTTAAAGGAGACAGCAGATGGGCAGCAAGAGCAATATAAGAGATGAAAGCTTACAGAAGACTAACTAGGCCTGGACCAGGTCCCACCTCCAGGGGAATCTGCGTTTCTCATAAAAGGGAAGGTTCCTGCCTAAAATTAGCCCTCAAGAGTCAGTATGCATCTTATGGTAATAAGGATTCATTGGAGACATCATAAAATAATATCAGAGAGTAAAAACCAAAGAAGCCAGAACATCCCTATGAAAGGAAGATAAATAGTGACTCCGTTAGAATACAAAACCCTCGTCTGATCAGTTCAGGTATGGAATCACCACATAAGCTAATATATGTGAATCTAAATATGTGTGTGTCTGAGTGTAAAAACATCTGACTAAGAAGACTGACAATGATAAATACTTAAATGTTTAAAAGGATATTTATAGATTTATCATAAGTCAATCTCATTACATTTAGGTAAGCATTAGCTAATAACCAAAGATAAATCATCATGTTTACGGGTGGAAGTTCACAGGTATGAGAGTTCAATAAGTATTTACCTGTTAAATTGTTTTAAAATTTCAAGACAGTATACATCCCTATATTTAATGTCTTCCTGAGAATGGTGTCTGTCGGCCATCAAGATAAAAACTGTTATCCTATTTACTTTAGGATAATGGAGGAATAATGTAGGAATTTACATAAAATAGTTAAATAATAAAATTTTAATCTTTTCCACTTTTTTTGAAAACATGCAGTAGAACTGACACAAAAGAAAAGAAACAAGAGCAAAAGAGGATTAAAAACAATTTCAAAAACAAGAAACAAAAGGCATAAAATTGTTTTGAAAAAATGATATGTAAAAAAATAAAAATAAAGAAAAATATCAAATAAGGATTATAAAATAATATATATCAGGAAATGAAGAGTGAAAAGGAAGCAAGACTTTATTTTAAAGCTACAGAAAATTAAAGTTGTATAAGTCACTAGCTAGCTGTGAGTCACTAATTATCTCGTGCTTCAGAGACATTGTTATACATAAAATGATAGATTGGACACGGTGACACTAATGGATTCTAGAGTCTCTAATATTTTTATGACTCTATAAATCAAGATAACACAAAACTTACAAATATAAAAGAATGATTCTTATGCTTATGAATAGTATTTACCCAATAACTATAGGACACTAATATTTAGAACATCATAACTTAACTATTGAATTTGGTAACATTAAAATAGGAATTATATGTCTGTTAAACTCTTTTCACATATAAGAAAAAATACATTAAGTTGTTTAATAATTGAACATTCTTTTTTGACATTTACCATTCTTATTTGAAGGTTAGAACTTGTTTTTCCTAATATAGCAAGTCTGGAAGAATGACAGCCTCAAATACAGGGGCATTAATAAGGAACTTGGAGGTGCAGGCAATTAAGTTTAAACTGCAAAATAACATGTAAATATAATTCTTTACTAACACAACAGATGTAAGATAGGACTCTATTTTTCATAGAAACGATATGTTATACATTAAAATATTAATGAATTACTGTATTCCAGGTTACTAACTTAACCATAAAAATTGATTATAAAATTAGTATTGAACTATACATTTACATATCATATTGAAAAGATTTATCAAACATTGCCATTCATTATTTAATACCTATCAAGAAAAATATTATTATTTTCCTCTGCTGACACAAATTGAAAATAAGAAGGTAAAACTGTGCTTATGAGCCAGTACAGAAACTAAAATTTGGAAAACAAAAATCTTAACACCACCAGAAATTTTAAACTGAGCAACGCTTCTCCTCAGATATCCAACAAAACTGCACTCTTTTCCCTTCCCATGTTTTGGAAGAGTAGACAGCACATATTTTTCTCAAATCTGAAAGGTGAATAAAGGAAACAAACAAAATAAAACGGAAATAGAAAACAAGCCACTTTCATTTTTTAATGGGCTTGGCTTGGCATCTGAAGGACAGTATTTCTTCAAAAGAATTCTGTCATATGAAGTAAGTCAAGAAAAATTACTCTTCCCATTTGAAGAAGCAGCATAAAATAGATGATTTGCTGGACTTATAGATAATTTCTGGGCCTGGCTAAAGTAGGCCTGACACAGCCTTCCCCCTTACCTGCTCTCTTTTGAGTTCTGATGTGGAAGGAGAGGAAGCCTCAGAGCTGTACTTTAAAGCACACATTTTACAGCACTGGGATTCAGAACTAGGCTCCAGATTACCCCCACAATAGAAACATGTATTTTTCTTCTCCATCTCAAATCTTAGCCAAGAGCTGGTGATGGTGGGCCCACAGAAGGCAATCTGTCCACAGATGTTCCTGACTGAGCCAAAAGCAAGATAGAAAAGCCACAGGTCTGGATCTCCTATTTGATACTGTCTCCCCCTGTTGGCATGGAAGTATACTAGTCAGTTCTGGATTAAAGGAGTTGATATATCCAACAAATGTTATTGATTTAATGAGCAGTAAAGAGGAAATCTTCATGCATTAAGTGAAGATTCGTTATTTAAGAAATAAGTCTATTTTCTAATTGATTTTTTAATAAAATAACTTGTTTTCTTCTTTACAAACTTGAAGTCTTCTGCTTTAGGAACTTGGATCTTGAGATCTCCGAGAAGATAAGCTTCTAAGCAGTTCTTGAAACAAAACTTGCAAACAGTTGTGTTCCAAAGCTTTTCTTTTTTTTTTAGCAACAGTTTGTTTTTTTTTTTTTGAAGATTGGCTCTGAGCTAACATCTGTTGCCAATCATCCTCTTTTTTATATTCCCCAAAGCCCCCCAGTACACAGTTGTATATCCTAGTTATAAGTCCTAGCTCTTCTATATGTGACACCACCTCATCACGGCTTGATGATTGGTGCTAGGTCCATGCCCAGGATCCAAACCAGCAAACCCTGGGCCACTGAAGCAGAGCATGTGAACTTAACCACTCAGCCACGGGCTCGGCCCCACAAAGTTTTTCTTAATCCAGTGCTTTTTAATTAACTTTACTGAAGTATAACTCTCCAATGTTTTATAATTCTGATTGAAAGAGAAAGCATCTAAATTATGCACAAATGATCTTTACAGTCTCAATAGAAATAAAAATTAGAAATTTCCTTGCAGCAAGAATGTACTGAGCTTAACAATCAATGGGGTGACAGGACTGGAGAAGCAGTAGAGTGTTTGGAATGCTTAAAACCAAAAATGTTTAATCTGAAAACAAGGCTACCATTGTGATAATCTGTTCTATAATAATTTATTAATTGCTATGTAAATCCTTATTTATTCATTCATTTAAAGAAAAGAAGGTACTATGCAACTACTAGATGCCAGATATCATGTTCAGAAACTGTGCAGAACATTCTTTAAAATAGACCAAAGTCCAAGGAACTTTATGAAAACAAATAAGAAAAACTGAAAAAGAGCAAGAGAGATTTACTATACAAAAGTCTTACTCAGGAAAACTTTTCTTGTTCATGATTCTGACATAACATCTTATCTTTTAAACCCTTTGCCTCCCTTTCCAATTTGACGCACTTTAAAAAAGAAATTAAGACTTCTTTCTTTGTATAATTTCCTCTATTTCTCTATTTTAAATATATCCACATTTTGATTTTGTTGTCGGTAAACCATTTATTTTTATATCATGGTATAAGGAAAATGCCCAATTTTATATTCTGAGAATAATTTTATAAAATGTTACATTTAATAAATAATAATAGACAACATGGGGTGGGAACAACTTATGAGCCAGATATTCTTCTAAACATTTTAGGTGGAATATTTTATTTAATCCCCCACAATAACTCTATAATATGGGTTCTATTACAAGCCTTAGTTTATAGATGAGAAAACTGAGGCACAGAAAGGTTAACTAACTTGCCCCAAGTTACATGGCCAATAAGTGGCTGATCCACGATTCAAATCCAATCAACTTTGCTCCAGAGTCTATGCAACTAACTATTATATTATGCTTTTAGGGTTAGGTCTCTGTTCCGCCTCACCAAAAGTATTCTGTTGCCAAAAAGGAGTCTCAAAGGATGCATTAGCAATTTTTAATTTTGTCTTTCTGCTATAGGTTGCTACACTCAAGAAACAATGCATATTGAGTCTCAATATTCTTTCCTTGATCTCACTTTCTTTCCTAGATCATTTTAAACAAATAATTTGTATTTTTATACCTACATAAATTTACTTATATTTTCTTATCTTTATTTCTTATTTCCTGTTTGGTTTTATGTCTTTATTCTTTCAATATTCATTGAGCATTTACTAAGTGCCTGGAATATATCTTCACAAAAAACTATATATTTCTGTATAAAATCACAAAACTTTAAATCTGGAAACAATTTTGGAGATAAAATAAATCAAAATTAATGTTTACAATCAAGGAATATAAAATCTAGAGAAACTAGATTTCTTGCTTCTTGGTCTAGCCCAGTGAAAAGCTAATTCAAATATTTCTCCTATGATCATCTATACCCACTGGATTTGCTCTTCACAACTAGAAAAATTTGATGTGATCTAGATATCTCATTACTAGGTAGTCTTTCAGATCACTTATAAATATAATAAACATAACGGATGCTGTATTAGTGTGCTAGGGCTGCTGTAACAAAGTACCACAAACTGGGTGGCTTAAGACAACAAAAGCTTATTTTTTCACAGTTCTAGAGGCTAGAAGTCTGAAATCAAGGTGTTGGCAGGATGATGCTCCCTCCTGAACTTCTAGGGCAGGATCATTGCCTCTTACGGCTTCTGGTAGACCCAGGCAATCCTTTGCTTGTGACAGCATAACTCCAGTCTCTGTCCCAGACTTCACATGGCTGCATTCCCTGTATGTCAGTCTCTCTCTTCTCTTCTTATAAGGACACCAGTCATAGTGGATTAGAACCTTCCCTAATAACCTCATCTTAACTCGATACATCTACAGATCCTATTTCCAAACAAGGTCGTATTCACAAGTACTGGGTATTAGGATACCAGGGGATAAAATTCAACCCATAACAGATGTGATCATTAATTGCTGAGGCACCTTGATCTTTATACTTTTCCAGTTAAATAAATACCTACCCTTTGATTTCTGATTTTAAACCTTTTCTTGGGCCATGCTAAAAGCATATTTCCCATCCAATGGTGACTTAATATTTAGTAATCTTTGGTAAAGGGAACATTGTCAAAGTCTTTTCTAAAACCTAAGTAGATTATTTTATGTACCCTAATACCTTCATATAAAAGAATTCTTAACAATAATCAGTCAGGCATGATTTCTTCCCTAGAAAATGCTCCCTTTCCCCTAGGAGGTTATTTTATTTAAATATTTGATGACCCTAGTTGTTACTATGAATTCTAAGAGTTTGCCCAATATTCAAAACATATTTACCATGCTTCCTCTATGTGCCAAGTACTGCTCAAGGCTGAGGAAATAGTGATAAACAAAATGGAAGTGCCTGGCTTCTTGGACCTACAGTTTTGGGGACCAGCAGGGATTATAGGGGAAGAAAATACATACTGAAAACATACACACATAAACACTATAATTAAACAGATGCTATATTTAAACATATAAATACACATATTAAAGTAAGTAATGCACAAAAATGCTTAGAAGAAACCTACCACACAGTAAATGTTAGCCAACAAAACAGTAGGAGGAGGAGGAGGAGGAGTAACAGCAGTAGTAATAAAGATACTAAAAGTGCTATGTAAGACACGGAAAAGGGCAACAGGATAAATAATGACGGTTGGAGGTAGAGGGATAATCTGAGAGCCTATTATAATGAAAGTAGATCTCAAAGGAGTGACATTTGAGGTGAAATGAGGAAAAGAAGGCAGTCAGTCACATGAAGAACTGGGGAAAGAGTATTAAGGAGAGAGGAAAAGAGAGGCCCGGAGCTTAGTGTGCTCAAAGGGTAGTAAGATCAGAAAGGCAGAGTGTGGGAGATGAGAAGTGGTGGTAGGCTATGCTGGGGGGATGTAGGCAGAGAAGAGATCATGTAGTTTAGGCCACGATAAGGAATTTTATTCTACTTACATTGGGATGCCACAGGAGAGTCATAAGCAGGTGCTATGTAAGATCACAGTGAGATCATTCTAGTTACTGTGAAGATAATAAAATGTAGGGAGGGCAAGAGAGGAAGCAGGTAGCCTGGCTGAAGCAGTCCAGGCCACAAGTGTGGTATATTTTATTAGGATGATCATAGTGGAGATGCTGACAAGAGGTCAGATTTGGGACATATTTTTGAGGTAGCACCAAGAGAATTTGCTGATGGAGTGGATGTAAGATTTGAGAAACAGTGAACACAAGGGTGATTCCCAAGATTTTAGCTTAAGCTGCTGACTAAAGGTGATGCCCTTAACTAGAAAGTGGAATACTGTGAGAGTGGCCAATTAGAGGGTTTTGATAGTTAAATTTGATATTATCAGTGCAATTACTGAGTGAAATGATCAAATTCTAAGCCAGCCTTTACAAATGAAGTTCACTTTAAGCATGTCTTATTCATGTAAATGAACCGTCATTCCTTATATGTGATACCAGATATAACAAAAATTTCAAAATGATACAAATAATTAAAGCATTATTTTTACATATTCAAGAATAAGTTGCAGGGTTAGGACTTTTGGTAAGAATGTTAAAAATAGAAAACCTTCACATATAAATGTCAAAACTGTATGCATTTATTTAATTTTATTTTTAAAACATAAGGTGAAAAACATCTCTATTTCAGAAATTTGGTTTCTCTAACACTGAGCTCCACCTGCTGGCAACTTCTTATCTTTAGGTTTTACACCATGAAAAACAATTAAAGTATATTAAAGTGGAATACAACCTACAACATACATATACTGAAAAACCACATTTAGGAGACATCATGGTCACTTTTTCTTTCTTTATAGCCGTCATTTACTGACTTTAGCTATATGCCAGGCACTGTGCTAATACACATTTTTATAAATATTATCTCATTAATTTTCAAAACAATTCTATGAGATTTCTATTACTTGCCATATTTTACCAAGGAAATTTATCTCAGAGAGGTTGTGTGACTGCATATGGTCACATAGTTAATAACACAGAGAGGATCTGACCTAAGTTCTCTCTTACTACAAGTCTGTTGGCTTAGCAAACAGGCAACATTGCTTGGATAGAATTTAAACCATAGTGTCAGAAAATTTAGAATTTTAATCTGCCATTCTGATTCTGATCAAATTCCTTAATCCCTTCAAGTTTCAATGTTCTCATCTGAAAAGTAGGAATAACTCCTTCCTAGCAGGATTGTCTGCCAGTAATAATATTTTTTATGTCTAGCACACAGTCAGTTCCTTTCTTCTAGTAATTTTCCTGAAATGCCATAGTAGAGCAACCTAACATATGAGGCTTTAGACTGCCAAATGTTAGTGAATCAAATTAAGTGTCCCTCAAAGTGTCTCTTTGGGGAAATTTTAAATTATAATGGATAGTAAAAAATTTATTAAGAAAAATCCTCCCTCCAAAACAGAACATGTTTCATACATTAGCTAGATTTCTAGCACTCTTTAACTACTTATCTTTAAAATCTAGGGGGCCAGCCCTGTGGCCAAATGGTCAAAGTTCCACCTGTTCCACTTCAGCAGCCCAAGTTAACAGGTTCAGATCCCGGGTGTGGATCTGGTCTACTCATCAGCCAAGCTGTGGAAACATCCCACATACAAAATAGAGGAAAATTTCCACAGGTGTTAACTCAGGCTAATCTTCCTCAAGCAAAAAAAAAAAAAAAAGAGGAGGATTGGCAATGGATGTTAGCTCAGGGTGAATCTTTCTCATCAAAAAAGCAAAAAATCTATAGCAAGAGCGATTATACATAAAGCCAACAACAACAAAAAATCTACAAAGTAAAATTAAGAATAACCAACTAGAAAATAGTGAGACATCAATAAGTAGAATATATCATGAAAATTGCTAGAAAAAGTTAAACACTGACAATTTCCTTTCAACCATTTAATATTTTTCAATCCTAACAAGGGATAAGCTTTGAATAATTTTATGAGGGTTAAGTTCTCACAAACACATAAAAATTATTTTTAATATATAAAATATTTCCAAAAATTTCCAAAGAAAATATAAAAATTTTTTTAAATCAGCTAATAAATTAACTGGTAAATGCTTCTAATCTTACAAATCCACCTTCAAGCAAGTATAGACTATCTGCAATTGAGAACTCTTCACAGGGAATATAATTATCCATTGCATATCCAAACTGCAGCTAAGAAAATGGTACTAAGAGAATTATTAGAAGCACATCCAGTTTATCCATTAGTCTAAGTCCAGATTATATTCTTGGGTAAAATCAATTATAGACAGCTGCATTCTTAGATGTCCACAGAACGTTTTAGTATTGTGGCCTCCTCTTCCACTGAGGGCTTCCAGATTCTGCAAGAGGTGGCCTTATGAATCTCCTTCTTGTATTAGCTGTAGTGATATTGTCAAGGGCACTCTCACCACAAAAGTCAGTGTGGTTAAAGTTAAAGCCTCCAGAAAGAAATTCTATTAGAGCTAAATACAATAAAATCTTTCCTTTCCAGCAATGTGACATGCTTTCTTTTATTTAATAGTAAGTGTTATATGACTTTATCTCCTTTTCATTTTGGCCTTTGGGAAGTTTAGAGAGAAAATAATAGCTCTAATGTACTATCTATATGTGCTATGACCTACATAGTTTTTCCCCCAGTCTTGACATTCTGTTACTATTTTTCCTGGTTCTGATTTTATTTTCTATTTATATTAGAATTTTGCTGATTTTTGATGTCAATAGCTACCTCAAATACTCTGGAGACTGTGGCAGAAAATGAATGAGTGAATGAACACAAGCATATAAACTAGCGAATATTAAACCTGTACAAGATGCCTTGCAATGTGAAGTTTACAAATTCCCAGAGCTAACAGGTTTTTTCCCCAAAAATTTAAAACAAAAGCCTGATTACCTAGAATTGATGACATCACGCTCCCTGCCATCTTCAGACCCCTAGATATGGTCATTCTACCGGGCTGCCTTTCTTAGAAGTGATACACCTGAAGCTTAAAGCACTAGCTCTTTTTCACTTACTGCCAATCAGCTGAAGGACTCTAAGGATAACTGGAAGGACACAGGAAGATTCCCTTATGTTCTTTGGTTTTTAGCATTCTAATTCCAAATCACAACGTACGGGTGCTCAGCAAGAAGTCAAAGCTGTCTCTGACTTTCTGACTTTGGGAGATAGAAAAAGACAACATCCCTAAAAATCACCCAAGAAGCCTATAAGGAATGGCAGACAAAAGATAAATTAGGCTTTCAAATTCCTATGGAGAACAAAAGGCCAGTGTTTTTTCACAGAATGGCTAGTCCATCTTTGTTCTTCTTCTCATATACCAAACATTTTAAGTATCTGCACAAATTACTCCATAACCTTAAAAGTATGGTATATCTTTCAAAACAGAAATAAATGATTTAATTCCCAGTACAATTTTCAAAGTTACAACGAGCAACCACTAAATTAAAAATGAGACCTCTAAATTGTTTGCTGTCATCAAATGCTAGAGAGTACATAGGTATTAATTTCTCTTAGTGAGTTAAATAGCTAGTGAAAAGTCAAAATCAAAATGTTTGTATAGCATATACAAAGAATATCATTAGATATTCTTCAAAATAAAAAAAGAAACCTCACAAATTTTCATTATTATCAAAAGAGGACAGCAAAGATCCTTTTTGATTAAATACATTTTTAATACGCTAAGATGATTATACAAATAAAAGATGATACAAAATAATTATTGTATCATACTAGAAACTGCTACCTGATCAAAATGTAGAATCCCATGTTCAATTAGTTTTAAATTTAAGGAATTAAATCCTTGAAAACATGATCAAATATCATGTGAAATTGATTACAGGTACAGAAAAAGTCTATATAATTCTAATACGCAAAAAAGGGAGGACACAAAAGGATCTCAGTAAGTTTTCATGATGATCTGAATTTCATCTTATGTCATCCAACCATGAGTGGACATGATAGAGTTATCTAGCAATTTTCTTTTCTATAATACATCTGCAACGGAGACTAATAAATGGAATAACTATGAATATTTTATAACTAACAAAACTGAAAGAGGTTCACAATATGAAAAAGGAGAGATCTGTAATAATCAAACACTGTTAACATAAGCTATATCTAAATACTCATGACATAACTAATAGCAAATTGAAGTAACTATATATGTAATACAGATCTATACCCTCTACCCACAAATGCTACAATAACTTATCATATTTCCTATTTCTGTCAGGAGTGCTAAATTATTAGAGTAAACGTCAGAATTTTCCTTTTTTTTGTTCTTATTAAATACTACCCAACAAAAACCTTTGGGAATCAATAACTTCATTTGGTATTAATCAAATAATTAGATAGAAACAAATTTTCTTAAAATATTATAATTTGGCTCTTGACCCAAAACTTGAAAATAAAAGAATGAATTTTACTAAGTATCTGAACCAGAAATTGTATCCATACATTAGATTTTACTAAACTACAAAGCAAAAGTTTTGACATCCTTAAGTTAGCTTGGTTCAGTAAACATTTTTACTTTATTTTAAATTCATGCACTCTCCTCTGTATCTCCTTTTTCCTAGTCCCTTTCTGTTTTCCCTCTTCCTTTTCCTGTTCTTTACATTTCATCTTCTTCACCTTTCTTTACTTATCTTCTTTCCCTCACCTGTTTCTCTTATTATCTCTCTTCTGTCTTCTCCTTATCCTCTCTCTCTTTTTTCCTTTCTTGATTCTTCCTTAATGGCCTTAGAGACAAAGGATTGGGGGGAAACAAAAGAGTTCCCTCCAAAACCAAATTTTCATTAGGATAACCTAATCTATCCCTTAACCAAAAAACACAAAACAATGTGGGCTGAAAATAATGTCCTGGCTCCAAAAGACTGTATCCATTCGAGAAAAAAAAAAAAGGAACAAGAGCCATTTAAACTGCCACGGTTTCAGAAAGTGGCTATTTGGAACATCTAAGATTCTAGTAATTTTTAGATTAACTAAACTTCTCAAAAGATGACTAAAGCTTTCTCTTAACTGGATCCCATTTGACTCTACCTCACCTGCCTCTACCAATCCTGTTCTTAGTCTTTTGGTCACTGACTTCTTCTGAAACCAGGCACCCGTCATAATCTATCACCTATGTCACTTCAAATACCTCCCAAGTTACCTGCCTACCCCAAATCCTCCTTGCTTTTGCTAAGCCCATTTTGTTTCCACTGGGAAAGCCCTCTAACAACTATACACAACAGTATGGATGAATCTTGCAAACACAACGTTGACTGAAAGATACGAGACATTACATAGTCTGTGATTCCATTTACATAGAGTTGAAAAATAGTTGTAGCCCTCTAACATATACCGGCTATGCTACAGAATAGAGATATTGGCTATACTACAGTAATAGTTGTAGCTATTTTGCTAGACATATGAAATATATGGAAAATGTATGAAATTATATGAAAAAGTAGTTGTAGCCCTCTAATATTCCTGGTTAAACTAGAGAAGTCAGTTCTCTTTTCCAAAATTTCAAGACCTTTTCCTCAGTTTTCTCTAACTATTTTTTTCCACATACTTCTCTCAACCTAAATTACTTCTAAAAAGAGAAGAGTCAGGCTTCGACAAAATTGTGAAATAGACTAAATTCATCTTCAGCAATAGCACACCCACTCACTAGCCTGTTTATCTGTATTAGGGCTGCCATTCAAAGTATCTCTTTGCATGCTTATACTACTCACTTTTAGGGTGATTCTTATTCTCTTCAGCTCCCCAAGCCCCTGATTTGAGGTACATATTAATATCTCACAATGTTTAATATGCTACTTCCCCAAGAGGCACTTGGAATTTAAAAGAGTTCTTTAAGACAAAATTCTTTACCCAACAGTCCCTGAATCTTTTTCACCCCCCACTCCCCCAAGATCTGAAGGATATAACACTTCTCAGGTAACATTACAGTTAACTATGGCTTGTTAGTAAAAGAGAAAGGAAGTACACAGTCCATGGAAGAAATATCATAAAATGGGAAGAGAATGGGCAATGAGAGATAGACATATGGCCTGTGCAGTTTAAAAAGCCCCTCTTCCTCCCAAATAATTCTGAAAAGGCAGCCAGAAACAGCCCAACACACACACATACACACCCCCCCACACACACACACAGAGTTAAGCATGCTTTTATTTTGGTCCCATGCTAAATTAGGACAAATTTTTTTCTGAAATTTTTAATTGAAGTACAAGAGGCATAAATCAAAAGTGTACAGTTTATGAATTTTCAGTTTGAAAAGATCCCTGCAATTAGAACACAGATTAAAAAACAAGTCATTTCTGCACTCCAGAAGTCCCCTATGTGCCCCCTTTTAGTCACTCCCCCGACCCTACCCAGGGTAACCACTATCCTACTTCTAATATTATAGATTACTTTGCCTCTTTTTCAACTCTATATAAATGGAATCACAGAATAGCTAATGTCTGGTATCTTTCACTCAACATTATGTTTGTAAGATTCATCCATACCACTCCCTGTAGTTGTAATTTGTTCATTCTCATTACTACAGAGTATTCCACTGGGTAAATATTCCACAATTTATCTATTCTAATGCTGACTGACATTTAGCAGTTTCCAATTTGGTTCTTTTATAAATAGTGCTCCTGTGAACACTTTTGTACATGTCTTTTGGGGAATATATGTATTTATTTCTGTTGGGTCTATATCTAGGAGTGGATGTACTAGGTCACAGTTTGTGCACATGTCCTTCTTTAGTAGATATTGCCAAATAGTTTTTCTAAAGTGGTTGTTATGACTAAGATATTTTTGAAGACATAGTGCATCCTGCCTGCACTTAAATGAGAGCATACTAAATTTCCAACTTTATCTATAAGTGATGAACATGCTAGTCAAGGCTATTTCACTGCATCCTTTCCTTTTTATCAGTATCATAAGGAGTTTATTACTTTCTAAAACATACTCTAGAATAACTTAACCCTCTACATTAACTGAGTAGGTGTTTTGTTTGGTTTGGTGCTTATATACCAAGGAATATCTAGAGGAGCCAAGCATTTGACTAAAAACTAGAATCTAAACACTGATAGCTTTATTTTGCAACATCAGGCATGGTGAAGAAAAATTTATTGAGCACCTACTCTTTGCCAGGTACTGGGTTAAGCACCAGAAGCTTTATATAGAAAATAATCATAAGAGATGAAGTATTTAGAACAATAGAATAAATGAATCCAGGGCATTATTATTCTCAATGCTATCATCTACTGGCTGCTCAGACACTCTCCTTCATTTATTGACATCTTTGCAAGGGGCTTATGATTATTTTCTTTCCTGCTCTATCCCTAACATTATCATGAACGATTTTTATACCCAAGTCCTCAAAGTTCCTTGGATGTCTTCATCTCCAACAATGCTCATTCAGGCTCAACTTCAGCAGTGCATTCTACCATTCATAACTGGGGCTTATCAGTCAGAATTGCTTCACTTGTGGGATTTCAGACCACACTTGATAGCTTCTTACAAACCTCTTACTACCTTACTCCAACTACACTTATTCTTAAACTAGTTTAATACAATCCGCCCCTGAACTATCTCAAGATTTTTCTGCCAGACCTTCACCCCTAATATTTTCCTTTCTTTTTTAGCTCTTTCTTCCACAGTGACACATCTGGTGGTTATGATCAGCATCCTTTCTGATTGATCAGAGTCCATGGTAGGGGCAAGACAATATCAGGCCTTTAGACAGGCTATTTAGAGAAATTGGTGTTTAGCCTGAAGTCATAAGAAGCCATTGTAGTCATTCTTGTGGGGGTCAATATAACCAGTTTTGTTCTGATTTGAAACGATAAAAGATTACTTTGGCTGGAGTATGGAGAACAGGTTGGAAGGAGGCCATGGTGGATGGTGACAGACAAGATAAATCACTCATTATTTCCTAACTGCATTTCTTAATCATTATTTTATTACTAGTGGGGCTGAAAACTTTTTCATATTTCTATTAAAGTTTATATTTCCTCTATTATGAATTTCTTATTCACAGTCTTTGTCCACTTTTAATTGGCGCATTACTTTTTTTACAAACCAATTTGGATGATTTACTTACATATTTAAAAACATTAATCCTTTGTCATATTTGCAACACATCTTATTCCCAGTTTTATTATGGATTTTAATTATTTTCCAACATAGAAAAATGTTCACTTATGTTTTCTTTAGTAGTTTTGTGGCTTTATTTTTTTACACTTGCGTAAAACACTTGAAATTTACTTTTTATGCAGCATGAGATTAAGATTTAAATTGATATCTAGCAAACATATAGAATAATCTTTTGTTTTCCTTAAAATAATCTTATTTTCTATATATATTTGTGTGTGTATATATATATAGGACCTTCTTTGGGCTGAGCATTCTTCTCTCTTAGTCTATCTGAATATTCTCATTTCTTAACTATGCTGTTTTAAACAGTCTAACCTTCTAGTTGTCCAAATGTTATGTTTCTGACATCATCAATATGATAACACTAATTCAAGTTTCAAAATGAAGGATTAAATGAAGAATAAAAGGATCTGAATTTGTTTATACTCTTTGTATAGCCCCCTGCAACATCTACCACATAGTTAAATAATAGAAGTGTAACTGATTCTTTCTGACTGAGTGGCTTCTCCTTCCAGGGATTAAATGATTTTTAAGCAACTTTGAAAACTTATCCGGAAAAATTAGCCTCTATTCTAAAAGGTCTCTAGATATATTCAGACAGAGAAAACCTTTCCTCAGTCTAAGATCTTATCATTCATCTGGGATTTGCAAAGTAAACCAATGACTATAAAAATTACCAGTTGAGTGTTAATCCTTTAAATATTAACACTGAGGAATAATTTTCTGCAGAACACAATAAAAGAGAATATTTATTATGATTTAAAATTCCTTCATTAGGCACCAAATGAAGCAATAAATAATAATATTCACATATTCTCTTTATAAAACCTTTCAATTAAAGAAACTAATGTGTCATAAAATAATTTTCAAAATTCAAGACAAAAGACTTTGGAGATAAAAACATGTAAATCCTTCCCTATAAGCAAGGTCAAACATCTACCCACAATTCTAGCCAAAAGATAACAACATCTTTATACATAAATTTTAAGATAAATACCAGTCAGCTTAATAGAGGAATCAGCAAATAAATTGTAGAGGCTGGAATAACTTTTTTCAGATTGAAGGTAACTAAATTATTTAAAAATTTTTAAAGGAATGTCTTGAACATGTTGTGCAATGGTTTATATGCCAAGCAGTTGCTTTTGATTGATTTATTTTATTTTTTTGAGGAAGATTAGCCCTGAGCTAACATCTGCTGTCAACCCTTCTCTTTTTGCTGAGGAAGACCAGCCCTGAGCTAACATCCATGCATCCATGCCCATCTTCCTCCACTTTATATGTGGGAAGCATACCACAGCATGGCTTGCCAAGCGGTGCCCTGTCCTCGCCGGGGATCCAAACCAGCAAACTCTGGGCCACCAAAGCAGAACGTGCAAACTTAACCACTGCGCCACCAGGCCAGCCCCTGATTGATTTATTTTTAATGAGTGCAAAAAACAAAAACAGAACAATAGGAGTAAAGGAAAAATTGTACTCATTTATCAATAGAAATTTTCAGCAATTTTATTATTCACAATTAGAACAAATTAGCCATGTATCTAAATATCTTTTTTTCTTCTTCAGATGACTAAATTTTTCCTTTGTCTTTTCAAACAATGTATCTGCATTAAACTACATTATAATAGTCTAAAGTTTTTTTTTAATTTTTAATTAACACAGAAGGAATGCCAGTTAATACTATGTCCATCAGTTAAGTAAACAGTTAATCTGAAAAAAAAATCCTAAGAAAATTTAATTAGTGTGTGAATAATAATGAAATTGTTGTTAATAAATTAAAATGTTTTCTTACATTTAATCTTTTTGGTGTGAACTTGAATAAGTCACTTAACTTCTCTACTTTCATTTTTCATCTTTATCTTGAGTGGTATTCCCGTATTCCCAACATCCTTGGAAATGTAGATTTGTCAATTGATGTTTAAATCACGACAGAAGGAAAAAACAAAGCCCAAAGATACGTGGTTACAAAGAAAAGAAAACGATTGAAGGCCAAGGGCTGAGAGCTAAAGCCTGAGAAATTATTAATGATCAATTTCATCACAGCACTTAATTCTGATGTTTTCCCGTTTAATCAATTGTTTATTGCAATTTCTGCCGGCTGTAGATCTATGAGTGCAGAGACTGTCTATTATTCCAGGATGTCTCTATCCATGGAATACAATAGATATTCATAGGAGTTGGTTAATTGTTTAATTAGAAGGCAGAGGAGGGAAGAGGAAAAATGGGCAGAGGTGGAAGAAACAAAACAGAAGAGGAAAGAGAGAAACGGAGTGGAGAGGGGAAAGAAAAGGGACAGAAAACAAGTGTGCACTAAGCACCTTACTATGTCTGGGCTCTGTAACGTGCCTTTGCTTTTGCACTCATTCATTTAGTCCTGATAACAATCCTGTGAACTGCATATTACTAACTTCATTCTACAGCTGAAGAAACTGAGGTTTAGGGGATAAAAATTCACCGAAAGGGAATTAAACCCAGGGTGATTTGACTCAGATTCCTACATTTTCTCCCCCTGCCCTGCTGCTAAAAAGAGAACCTTTAAATAATACTGAGAGAAAGGGATCAAAGGGATAGGGAAAAAAAAGAGATATCAACTGACAGAATGAAGAAAATACTGATATCACATAAAATGACGAGTTATTTTAAAAAGGCATTATGAGTATTAAAAGCTGTTAATTGAATTTTCCATAAGTGCAAACTTTTAAAAACAATGTTATTTTAGGAATGAATAATCATAAAATATAATGGCCTTTAGAGATTTTTTTCTTCTATTCAAATTAAACCATAAAGAAAACTGGCATTAAAATGTGATTATAAGTTATATTTTTGTAAAAATTTCTTTGTGAAAATTTTCAACAAACTTTAATAGTGTAGAAGAAGGAAAAAAGTGAGCTTTGAGTAGCTAAACTAAAAATTTTCTTTAAAAAATTAGCTGGTCAATCCTACTGATGTCAACAATACATAAGTCATAAGTTAATTACATGATACTTTGTTTAAAAAATATTTTGTAATGTATTATGGCTAAAGGACAATAACACTTCAAATAGAGTAGATCCCAAACAAGCCTATCACCTAAAACTTAACAGCATACAGTGGCGCAGTGGTTAAGTTCGCATGCTCCACTTCCGTGGCCCGGGGTTTGCCAGTTCAGATCCCGGGCGCAGATCCATGCACTGCTTATCAAGCGATGCCATGGCAGGCGTCCCACATGTAAAGTGCAGGAAGATGGGCATGGATGTTAGCTCAAGGCCAATCTTCCTCAGCGAAAAGAGGAGGATTGGCAGTAGATGTTAGCTCTGGGCTAATCTTCCTCAAAAAACCCCAAAAATTAACAGCATACCTTTTTAAAAGAAAAGATTTATGCTTAATGAAAAATAGTATCAAGACTAAGGAATAAAGAATAGCAGAAAAATAAGCACACGCATATCAGCTATATAAAAGACAACAGTAGTGTACTAAGTGGCAGGCACTGTTCCATGTGCTTTAAATGTGTAAACATAACCATTCCTCACAACAAACCCAACAGTAGGTAAAACTGTAATACACGTTGGGAAACGAGGGCAGGAAAAGCCTCATAACTAAGCTAACATCACACATGTATTAAGTGGTAGAGCAGAGATACAAATCAAGCAGCCTGCCTCTACAGCTGGAGCTTGCTCTCTCGAGACGACTCTATTGCAATCACTTATTAGTCATTATCTCTGTAACTACTCAACTTTGTCACTCTGTTAGAATACCACTGCTACAATTATTTTAAAAGTGAAAAATATTTGACAGACACTAACGTTAACATTTAAACTGAATAGCCAATAGATATTTTGAAATTCTGTACCTATTCATTCCCTCTATAAACATTTGCTGAGTGTATTTCCACGTACTGCTAGACACCTAAATTATTTTTTAATGTTTCACTGTATGGATACACACAAGGCAAAATGCAGCCAATTTTCAATTGTTAAACAAATTACTTCTGCTTCATTTCCCACAACAAACCCTATGGCAGGGTCTAAATCTATTTTATCTTTGACCAGCCCCTCCCACAAAACCCCAGTATATGATATTCATGTAGTAAGTAATCATTAAACACTTGCTGAATCCCAAATGACTGAATGAATCTGAGTGATTAATCCTTTTTCTTTGCATTAGTCATAGTGAATACTTAATTCTAGTCTAACTTAACTTTTTCCTTTTATTATATCCTTTTAGGGTTAGCTAACTGCTAGCCAGTTAGTTTCTGCTAAAATATTATAAAATCCATAATTAAAAAGACAAATTTGAAATATATATACACACATATGTATATATTTTTATATATTCATTAATTAATTCATTAATATGTATATTTCATTAATATATGAAATGAAAATGAATATGAATGAAAATATAAATGAAAATGCAAAGTAGTTTTTCATTTGATTTGTAGTATATATGCATATATATATACATATACAAACATAAATGAAAAAGTTACTTTTCATTTACCAATTACTTGATTTGGCCTATATATCCACTGTATATGGATGTGAATATGAGCACAGACAAGAGTTAAAATATAAAGTGAAAACATTTTGAAATTTTAAGGGTTTTTCCCCCCTGATACTGAAGATATTGTGGCCTAATGCAAAAGAATATCTCTGGCACTATCCATTAACTAGCCTGTAATGTAAAATAACTTCATTTGTATGAACCAAAGAGAAACGAATATTTAAAGGAATCTTCTTTAATCGGGATATAATTGACATATAATATTATATTAGTTTCAGGGGTACAATATAATGATTTGATATTTGTCTATATTGTAACACGATCACCACAATAAGTCTACTTAGCATTCATCACCACACATAGTTACAAAAATTTTTTTCCATGTGATGAGAACTTTTAAGATCTACTCAACAACTTTCAAATACTTAGAGGAGCATTAACTATAGTCATCATGATGTACATTACATCTCCAGGATTTACTTATTTAATAACTGGAAGTTGGTACCTTTTGACCACCTTTACCCATTTTGTCCACTCCTTCATCCCACCTCTGACAACCACCAATCTCTTCTCTGCAGCTATGAATTCAGTTGTTCAGTTTTTTTTAAGATTCCTCACCTAAGTGAGATCATAATGTATTTCTCTTTCTCTGCCTGACTTATTTCACCTAGCATGATGCCCTCAGGGTCCATCCACGTTGTCACAAATGGCAAGATTTCATTCTTTTTTATGGCTGAATAATATTTCATTGTGTGTGTATGCATGTATACCACATCTTTATCTGTTAATCCATTGATGGACATTTAGGTTATTTTCATATCTTGGCTATCGTAAATAACGCTACTATGAACATGGGGGTTTAACATACCTTTTCAAGTCAGTGTTTTCATTTCCTTTGGATAAATACCCAGAAGTGGATTGCTGCATCCTATGGTAGTTCTATTTTCAATTTTTCTGAGGAACCTCTATATTATTTTCCATAGTGGCTACACCAATTTACATTCCCACCAATAGTGCACATCGGTTCCCTTTTCTCCACATCCTCACCAACACTTGTTATTTCTTGTCTTTTTGATAATAGCTATTCTAACATGTATGAGGTGATATTTCACTGTGGTTTTGATAGGCATTTCCTTGATGATTAGTGATGTTAAGGAATCTTGACCTGAATAATGTGGAAAAGTCAACAAGGATTCTGAAACATAATCATAATCATCTCCTAACTTCTCTGTTTTATAAATTAGAAATTCATACATCAAATAAAGGTAAAGCATAACATACACCTGTAAATACACTTTAGGAATCAGATCCATAAGATAATTTAATAATATTAATGGTTAGAAAGCCTCTGAAAGTTCAGCATGATAAAATTCATGCATATGAAAGCCAGAAGCAAGAATTTATTAATCTGCAAAACAGAAAGATTATTGTCAATATTAAAGTAATAATTGACATCTACAACTGACATTGTTATCAGGTTAAGAAACTTTTAAACTATTCTGAGAGTAAAATCTAAACCTTCTGCACAAAACCTTCTAAAATGTATCTTACACATAAACTACACTTTATACACATAGTAATATTATAAGGATTCACCAAGGCTGTCTTTATAATAACAAAAGACTGGAAACCAAGTCAATATGTCACTTCTTTGCTCAGATCTTCAATGGTTTCTAATTTCTCTAAGAGTTGACAACAGTCTTTACAATGGTCTTCAGGACTGCATAATCTAAAATGCCTCCTACTTCTCTGATCCCATCTCCTACTCCTCACACTCTGTTCCAGCCATACTGGCTTCCTTGTTGTTCCTCCAACACAAAGGGGACTCCTGCCCCAGGGCCTTTTGTTGGCTTTTCCCACTGCCTGGAATATTCTCACCCCAGGGCCTTCTCATCCTTTGCTCCCTTAGTTCTTTCAGATCTCTGTATAAATGGCACTTTGTCTGGGAAGCCTTCCTTGATGATCCTATATATAAATACTCCTCCCAGCACCCTTTTTCTCCCATCTAGTTTTGGTTTTCTCCAAAGAACTTACCACCACCTGACATATATAAATATATTTATTTATTGTCTGTCTTCTCCAATTAGAGTGAAAGGTCCATGAGGACAGAAAAAATTATGTTAGTTTTGTTCACTACTGCATCCCCAGAACCTAAAATGGTACCTGACACCTGACGCTCAATAAATATTTGTTTGTGGAATGAATAAATGAAAAAAAAGAAGTAACTCTATATGCATTATTATAAAATTACACCTAAAATATACTAAGTAAAAACGTGACACACAGAACAGTATTGTTGCATGCTCTATCATTTATGTAAAAAGAGCAGGAGGCATATAATATACATTTACATTTTTATATGCATACAATGATTCTGGAAGGTTATCTTTGAGGTAGGGAACTGGGGGACTAAGAAAGGGACACTTAAGCCCCTATACACATAATGTACTACCTAGTCAGAGAAATTAATTAAGGTGTTGCCTTTATAAATAAGAAATACATAAGATAATCCTGCAAAAAAAATCTACAATTCATACTTAAGAACTCAAGGAATATTACTAATTTACATGTGACTAAGGTATGTTATTAGAAAAAACTGAAATAAAATCTTATGTTTTAATAGTATTTCATAATATACAATATAAGTTCACACGCATTATCTGATATCCGTATCATAGAAATTCTGTCAGGCAAGATGGATATATATTCATTTCCTCCTTTTGCAGAAAGAAAACTTACAAAGGTTAAGGAACCTTACTATAGGTATACGGCAGAGGCAAAGCTCAATCAGGTCTCCAGATTCTTAGTCTAGTACTTTTCTCAGTGTATTTGATGAGTAAGGCTTAGAATTAACATTTGTCTTATGTATTTAAAGGAAGAAAATGCACCTGATGATGAAAACAGATAAAGCTTCAATGATGCTGTCAATAAGATGTCTCAATTGATATCAGTCCATTTTAGTGTTTAACTATAAAATTGAAAATATATTGGACACTACTGTAAAATGGATTACTATTGAGTTCATAACAGCAGACAATATTTAGATATCAGATATCAAATATCAAATCAGATATTCTGTTGGCTGAAAATGTAACAAAACAGGAGTTTATTGATAGTGCTGTTCAACTAAGCAGAACTAACTTACTAAGTTACATGCAGAGAAGATAAATATATGATGCATAATAGTCTAGCAAAAGGGCTTTAAAAATGTGCAATTTCAGAAACATCAAAGTAAAGGCAATTATCTTATAGACTAGCTAAACATACTTAAAAAGTAGGAACTCATTATGTGGTGCCATCAATTCTAGACATATTTGACATATAAGGGAGATTCTTTTAACAAAAATTATTATAATGTATTTGGTCCAAGGCACAGCTGTTATAAAGTAAAATAACTAGATTTTTCTGGAGTGAAAAGGAAGTCCAATCCCTCAATTCAACAAATATTGACTGAAAATTTATTATGTTCTTACAACTCGACAGCTAAAAGCAAACATGAAGCAAAGTGTTGTATTCTAATAAATAAATAAACATAATAGGAAAGTCAGCCAATGTTTACTCAGGGCTTAGAAAATTCTGGTATTTCCATCATTATCCAAGGGCAGCCAACAAACAGTTTACCCTCTTAATTAGCCCCACAAGGCAGATTCTTCTGCCCTGCACAGGTAGAATTGAAGAATAAGATAAAATAATCTTTAGGGGTATAGAACATTTAAACAACTCAAAATGTCTTCAGAATTATCAGCACATTTATCTGTCAATAACCTAATTAGACAAGAAAGGATTTATCTTTTAATTCAGCATTTCCCAAAGTATGTTCCATTGCACTGTGGTCCTTTCAGGATACTCTTTGAAAAGAGGTTAGGCCAATGTTTCCAGAGACACTGCATTCCATGCTATATTTCCCCACTGGGACATTTGATATTAAGTTTAGAAAATCCCTGCAGTCAATACAACTGTTTCTTTTGCCTTAACCCAGCATGTCCCAAATTCTGGAACTCATTTGCTCCTTGGAACACTTCAAGGACCAAATTCTCTTGATTTTCTACTACCTCACTGGTTACTCCTTCTTAGTCTCTTACTGATTCCTCCACTACTGGACCTCCTAACTTGAAGTGCCCTAGAGTTCAATTCTTATTTCTCTTTTCTTCTCCATCTACCCTCTCTCACTTGGTGACCTCCTACAGTCAAATGACTTTAAATACCATATGATGTCTACAACTCTCAAATTTATATCTCCCATCCAAATCACGGTCCTGAACTCCAGGTCCAAATACCAAATTTCTACATTGACTTGTTTTTTGGAAAGACAAACTGAAGTCTTGCTCTTCCTCACCCAGGCTGCTCTACATGTAGTTTCTCCATCCACTTGCAACAAATTCCGTTCCTCTAGTGCTCCTGCTAAAAACCTTGAAGTCATCCTTGACTCTTCTCCCCCCTTCATATCCCACATTTAACCCAAAAGAAATATCATGGGCCCAACCTTCAAAATATATCCAGAAGCAAAACACTTCTTGCCACTTCCCATGCTACCATCCTTTCTCAAACCGTCATCTTCCATCACCTGGGTTACTGCAATAATTTCATTGTTCCATCCTTGCTCCCCTTAAGTATATTCCCAACACAGGTGCCAAAGTAATCTATTTAAATCAAAAGTCAGAGCATGTCATTCCTTCGTTATAATCCCCCAATCCAATGGCTTCACATTTTACTTGGAGAAAAGCCATAATCCTAAATTATGGTCCACTAGGCCCTAAGATCTATTCTCCATCACTTTTCTAGTCTCATTCCCTTTACTCTCACCTTCCGCTCTACTCAGACCTCCTTACTGTACTTTGAACAATCCATACATGCTACTGCCTTATAGTATTTGCAACGGTTGTACCCTCTGGCTGGAATGCTCTTTCCACAGATATTAAGTGGCTTACTAGCTCCCTGTTTCAAGTCTTTGTTCAAATGTTACCTTCTCAATGATGCTTACCCTGACTTCCATTTAAAACTGTGTCCCAACCTCTGACCTTCTAGATTCCCAATCTGCTACTCTGCTGTTTCTACTCCTTGGCATTTATCATCTTCCAATATAATACATAACTTACTTATTGATGAACTGCCACTCATCACAGACTACAACCTCTGAGAGATTTTTTATTAGTTTTATTCATTGATGTATCCCAAGCATCTAGAAACGTACTTGACACATAGTAGGTGCTCAATAAATATTGCTTTAATGAATAAATGAAACATACTTAACCAAAGACAACAGAGAATTACTGTCTGATACTTAATATTTGTCATTTCCTCACAGACGTCAGCATCATGACAAAGTGAATTGTTCCCTTTGTCTCTCCCTTCTACGTTATGACTAAATGGAAATTTATTAAACAGCAGAGGATTCCCTGCACAGCACAATAGGACATCTAAGAGAGCCACACAGCTGTGCAACTGAAGGTGGGTGGACTTGATCTCTGAAAGGCAGTGGAACTAGGTAAACATACCACTTCCCTGAGCCTCCCCCCACACCCTGGCAGCAGCAACCCAGACTGCAGATCCTCACACAGCAGCCAGCATGACTGTAAGAAGAGGCAGAGGCAGCCAGGCCCGCCAGAATGCTTTCAGAGCTGTATCCCAGCCCACGGGAACACCCACCATGCTACAGCAGCCCTGCCAGTAAAAATTATCCAGACTGAGTGGCGGCAGCTCAGTCCCCATGAAAGCACCCACCTGTGGAGCACAGCAACCCACAGGACCCACGAAGTGGTGGCTGAGCACCCACATAGGTGCCCATCCCACCTAGCAGAGCATAGCCTAGAGAAGGTGCCCCACCTGCTAAGAAAGCACCACATCTGCAGAGCACAGCAGCTCACAGGACCCACTGACTGGCAGTTTGGCCCCCATGTAGGCACCCCTCCCACCTAGCACAGCAGCTCAGCTGCTTCCCTGCTGAGCATGGCGACCCCACCCACGTAAAAGGGATCTGGCCACCAAATACAGAGACCCCGCCAGCCATGCACAACCCACCTGCCCAGTGCAGAGGCCCTGCCCATGTGAGCACAATCTGTAGAGCAGCTGTGGCCAGCCCACGCAAATGCAGAACAGCCCTACACACACAACTTCCAACAGAGGGGGCAGGATCAGAAAACACAGCTCCTGCTCCCCCTAGCAGTGGCAGGTAGAATCTGAAAACTGATACTACCACAATTGTGCCAGCAAAGGACCAAGTCATCAAACACCATGTAAAATGACAGTAACA
Organism: Equus przewalskii; assembly: GCF_037783145.1. NCBI lineage: Eukaryota > Metazoa > Chordata > Mammalia > Perissodactyla > Equidae > Equus > Equus przewalskii. The sequence goes on from NC_091843.1 coordinate 61,453,059, forward strand.
CTTCAGAGCAGAAGGAAAATGACAGGTCTCCAGAAGCTGATCCTGAAGTCACAGAAATTTACAATCTAAATGACAGAAAATTCAAAACAGTTGTCATAAACAAATTCAATGAGTCATAAGAAAGCTCAGAAACACAGCTCAGTGAGTTCAGGAATAAAATTAATGAACAAAAAGAATACTTCACCAAGGAGATTGAACTCTAAAAAAACAGTAAACAGGGGCTGGACTGATGGCATAGTGGTTAAGCTCGCATGATCCGCTTCTGCAGCCCAGGATTCATGGCTTCAGACCCCAGGCACAGACCAACACACTGCTCATCAAACCACGCTGTGGCAGCATCCCATATACAGAGAAGAGGAAGAATGGCACAGGTGTTAGCTCAGGGACAATCTTCCTCACCAAAAAACATCATACAGAAATTCTGAAGATCAAGAACACAACTAATGAGATAAAAAAAATAATCTAGAAACCATAAAAAATAGAGCTGATGTTATGGAGGACAGAATTAGTGCTTGAGAGGACAGAAATACAGAAATGTTTCAGGTAGAGAAGGAGAGAACTAAGATTTTAAGAAAATGAAGAAATTCTTCAAGAAATATCTGACTCAATTAGGAAAAGCAATATAAGGATTAGAGGTATTCCAGAGATGAGAGCAAGAAAGGAACAAAGAGCTTATTCAAAGAAATAATAGCTGAGAACTTCCCAAACCTGGGTAAGAAACTGCACTTACAAGTACATGAAGCCAATGTAACTGCTAATTACATCTATGCAAAAAGACCTTTTCTATTCATATAACAGTAAAACTGGCAAAAGTCAATGACAAAGAAAAAATAATAAGGGCAGCAGGCAAAAGAAAATAACCTACAAAGGAACCTCTATCAGGTTTTCAGCAGATTTCTCAGCAGAAACCTTACAGGCTAGGAGAGAGTGGAATGATATATTCAAAATACTGAAAGACAAAAACTTCCAAGAATGCTCTATCCAGTGAATCTATCCTTCAGATATGAGAGAGAAATAAAAGTTTTCCCAGATAAACAAAAGCTGAAGCAGTTCATTGCCATTAGGTCTGCCTTACAAGAAACATTGAAAGGAGACCTCCCATCTGAAACCACAAAGCAACAGTTTACCAAGCCTTGAGCAAGGAGGCAGACAGACAGAATCAGAAAATTGCAGCACTCTGTCAGAACAGCATAGGAAACACTTAATTATAACATAAAAGATAAATGGAAAGAAAGCATCAAAAATAACTATAAACAGTTCAATTTAGTCACAAACTCACAACATAAAAAAGAACAATTTGTAACAACAATAACTCAGAATGGGAAGAGGAAAGGAATGGAACTTGCCTAGGCTATCAGAAAATGGACTCTCATCTGTGAGATCTTTGGGGGGGGGGGGGGTGTAAGGAAGCTTAGCCCTGAGCTAATATCTGTTGACAATCTTCCTCCTTTTGCTTGAGGAAGATTGCCCCTGAGCTAAGATCTGTGTCAATCTTCCTCTATTTTGCATGTAGGATGCTGCAACAGCATGGCTTCATGAGCAGTGTGTAGGTCCACGCCTGGGATCAGAATCCACAAATCCCGGGCCTCCAAAGTGTAGCATGTGAACTTAACTACTATGCCCTGTGCAATCTTTTATACAAACTTTATGGTAATCACTAAACAAAAAAATCACAGCAGAAACAAATCATAAATAAAGAGAAAACTTAGAAAACCATCACAGAAACCACCAAACATCAAAAATAACTATAAACACTTCAATTTAGTCACAAACTCACAACACAAAACAGAATAATTTGTGACAATAACTCAGACAGGGAAGAGGAAAGTGATGGAACCTGGTGAGGCTAATGGAGATAAGGGGCTATCAGAAAATGGAGTATCTCATCTATGATATCTTTTATACAAACTTCGTGGTAACAGCCAAACAAAAAATCAGAGCAGAGCCATAAATCATAAATAAAGAGAAAACTGTGAAAAAATTGGCAACAGATGTTAGCTCGGGGTCAATCTTCCTCACCAAAAAAAAAAAAAAAAAAAAAGGACAAGAGAAAAATCTCAAATAACTCATCTTAAATTACATCTAACAGAACTAGAAAAAGAAGAACAAACAAAGCCAAAAAGTCAGCAGAAGGAGGGAAATAATAAAAATTAGAGTAGAAATAAATGCAATAGAGACTAAAAAAAAACTATAAAAAGAATCAATGAAACTAAGAGTTGGTTCTTTAAGAAGATAAAATTGACAAACTCTTAGCCAGAATCCCTAAACAAAGAAAGAGAAGGTGCAAATAAATAAAATTAAAAATTAAAGAGGAGAAATTACAATGGATACAACAGAAATACAAAGGATTATAAGAGGATAATATGAAAAACTCTATGACAAAAAACTGGAAAACCTAGAAGAAATGGATAAATTCTTAGACACATACAGTCTCCCAAAAGTGAAGCAAGAAGAAGTAGAGAATCTGAATAGACCAATCACAAGTAAAGACATTGAGAAAGCAATCAAAAACCTCTCAAAAAGCAAAAGTACAGGACCAGATGTCTCCTCTGAAGAATTCCGCCAAACATTCAAAGAAGAGTTAATACTTACCCTTCTCAAACTGTTCCAAAAAATTGATAAAGATGGAACACTTTCTAACTCATTCTATGAGGCCGAAGCCACCCTGATACCAAAATCAAAGACAACACAAAGAAGAAAAATTACAGGCCAATATTGCTAAGGAGCATAGATGCAAAAATCTTCAACAAAATATTGGCAAATCAAATACAGCATTACATTAAAAGGATCACACACCACGAACAAATGAGATGTATACCAGAGACACAGGGATACTTCAACATCTGCAAATCCATCAATGTGATACACCACATTAATGAAATGTGGAATAAAAATCCCATGATATCTCAATAGATGTAGAGAAAGCATTTGACAAGATCCAACATCCATTTATGATAAAAACCCACAATAAAATGGCCATAGAAGGAAAGCACTTCAACATAATAAAGGCCATATATGACAAAGTCACAGTCAACATCATACTTAACAGTGAAAAACTAAAACAACTGAGAACAGGAACAAGACAAGGGTGCCCACTTGTGCCACTCCTATTCAACATAGTACTGGAAGTTTTGGCCAGAGCAGTTAGGCAAGAAAAAGAACACAAGGAATCCAAACTGGAAAGGAAGAAGTAAAACTCTCACTGTTTGCTGATGACATGATTCTACATATAGAAAACCCTAATGAATACACTAGAAAACTATCAGAAATAACCAACAACTATAGTAAAAGTTGCAGGGTACAAAATCAACATAGAAAAATCAGTTGCATTTCAGGGCCAACCTGGTGGCATATTGGTAAGTTCGCACACACTGCTTTGGCGGCCCAGGGTTCACCAGTTCGGATCACAGGCATGGACGTACACACCACTCATCAAGCCATGCTGTGGTGGCATCCCACATACAAAATAGAGGAAGATTGGTACAGATGTTAGCTCAGTGACAATCTGCCTCACCAAAAAATTTAAAAAATCAGTTGCATTTCTAAACACTAATAACAAACAATCAGAAAGAGAATTCAAGAATGCAATCCCATTTACAATCACAACAAAAAGAATAAAACATCTAGGAATAAATTTAACCAAGGAGGTGAAAGATCTATACACTGAAATCTACAGGACGCTACTAAAAGAAATCGAAGAAAACATAAAGAAATGGAAAAATATCCCATGCTCACAGACTAGAAGAATAAACATAGATAAAATGTCCATATTACCTAAAGCAATCTACAGATTCCATGCAATCTCAATCAGAATCCCAAAGACATTCTTCACAGGAATAGAACAAAGAATGCCAAAATTTATATGGAACAACATATACCCTGAGTTAGCCAAAGCAATCCTGAGAAAAAAAGAACAAAGTTGGTGGTATCACAATCCCTGACTTCAAAATATACTACATAGTACAGTCATCAAAACAGCATGGTACTGGCAAAAAAACAGACACACAGATCAATGGAACAGAATTGAAAGCCCAAAAATAAAAGCATACATTTACAGACACCTAATCTTCAACAAAAGACCCAAGAGCATACAACGGAGAAAGGAAAGTCTCTTCAATAAATGGTGTTGGGAAAACTGGATGGCCACATGTAAGAGACTGAAAGCAGACCAATATCTTACATCAAACACAAAAATTAATTCAAAATGGATTAAAGATTTGAAGGTAAGATCTGAAACCATAAAACCCTTAGAAGAAAATATAGGCAGTACACTCTTTAACTTCTGTCATAGCAGCATCTTCTCGAATACCATGTCTACTCAGGCAAGAAAACCAAAGAATAAACAAACAAATGGTACTACATCAGACCAAAAAGCTTCTGCAAGGCAATGGGAACCATAAACAAAACAAAAAGACAACCCATTAACTGGGAAAAAAGATTTGCAAATCATATATCCAACAAGGGGTTAGTTTCCAAAATATATAAAGAACTCATACAACTGAACAACAAAAAAACAATCCCATCAAAAAATTAGCAGAGGATATCAACAGACATTTTTCCAACAAAGACAGACAGGCGGCCAACAGGCACATGAAAAGATGTTCAACATCACTAATTATTAGGGAACTGCAAATCAAAACTACAATAAGATATCACCTTATACTGGTCAGAATGCCTATATTTAAAAAGACAAAAAGTAATAAATGTTGGCAAGGATGTGGAGAAATCTTCATGCACTGCTGGTGGGAATGTAATCTAGTGCAGCCACTATGGAACACAGTATGGAGACTTCCCAAAAATTAAAAATAGAAATACCATATGATCTACCTATCCTATTACTGAGTATTTATCCAAAGAACATGAAATCAACAATACAAAGAGATTTATGCACTCCTATGTTCACTGCAGCATTATTCACAATAGTCAAGATGTCGAAGCAACCCAAGTGCCCATCAACAGATGAATGGATAAAGATGTCATATATAAATACATTGGAATACTACTCAGCTATAAAAAATTACAAAATCCTCCCATTTGCAACAACATTGATGTACTCTGAGGGCATTATATGTTAAGTGAAATAAGCCAGACAGAGAAAGACAAACACTGTAGGATTTCTCTTATATGAAGAAAATAAACAAACACAGGGATAAAGAGAATAGATTAGTGCTTACCAGAGGGGAAAAGGGTGGGGGTGTGGGGGAAGGGCATAAAGGGGCACATATGTATGGTGACAGATAAAAACTAGACTAGTGGTGATGAGCACAATGTAGTCTATACAGAAAGTGATATACAATAATGTACACCTGAAATTACACAATGTTATAAACCACTATGACCTTAATAAAATAACTTTAAAATATATATACATATTTATCATTTTCTCCTTGGTATTTTGGCCAAAACTAAACCTAGGTAGAAAAAGACAACATTAGACTTTTCCTGACAAAGATGATTATATTATCTGCCTCCACAACTTTTTTAGATTTCTATAAATTAATAGACGGGCTTTAATTTTCATTAAATTATTTAGCCAAAATAAACATCAATATATCTAACACAATCCTAACCCTCTCTATCCATCTGAATCATCTTGGAATTTTTATAAGAATACACAATCCATGGCCATCTCAACGGTAGAGTTCCTTAAGGCCTTCTTCCACAGAAGCATTCAGCACTGAAGAGTCTGTGATTTTGTTAACACCGCCATTAATTAGGATCATGTAGAACAGTTAACTGTCTCTCTTACTCTTATGTAATATTTAGGTCAAATGTTCATTATTTTCCATAACATGATAGTTTAAATTTTTAGCTCTTCCAATTCTGCCAATAGTAAACTAAATTTCCCTTGCTGAAATTTTACACCACTTAACAAGGATGGAATTTATAAAGAGGAAATATCAATAGAACTGCTTGTGCTAATTTCAGGTTTTTCTTGTAATGTTATTCATAAAATAATGCTTAAACAGTCATTTAGGAAAAAAATCATTTAAAGATTTAATATTTTTAGTTTTTGAATAAATTGAAAAGTGATATTCTAATTATTAATTGAAGATTGAATTATGCAAAAGTTTCATTGAAATACGTGGGAGTAATATCAAGTTTCAAGAACCATGTACTGCAAATATTTCTACTTGCTTTATAAAACATACTGTAAAATTGCATTAATTAGAATTAATTAGGGGAATCCCATTTCATTCATAAAATGTCACTTAATTACTTTAAAGTACACGTATTATAGTATTCCTTTGTAAATTGCTTAAAAACTTACTAAAGGCATTCAACAATGAAGAGATAAGATATATTCATAATTAGCATTTCAACTATTTAAAATAACTTGGATAAAATGAAATATGTGACATCACTTTGTAAAAATTTACAAGGTATTATCATCATTTAATAAACAGATACAAGAGAAAGTTTGAAAGTGCCAGAAAGCAACGTGTTCTCTTAAATTGTATTATATACTTTCTCTGAAACACTATTTACTCATTTGTTGAAAAAGCTTTTCCTCAATGATTATGAAAAATAAAACTCCAAATGATCACAAGTTCTTAATGAAATAAGAATTAATGAACTGTTATATTTTAAATTTCAAAGTCTAGTTTTTAGTTGTAGTTTTCAAATGGAGATTTGCTATCATATAGTGACTTGAAATAACTATCTTTTATTCTATCATAATAATAATGCCAACATGGGTCATCTGCACATAGAATTACTTAAAATAAATTAGATCGCCAGTTTTAAATTATCTGCCACTAAATCAAGCTATGAAGTAAACAATTCCACACCAACACAGATACAAGGAAATATTATAACCCACACTCAGAGAACTAAATATTTACCAGCTAAAGTTTTCAAAAGAGAAGTAAAAGAAAAAAACTTCAGAAGAAAGAATGCATATGTCAGATAGTTATCAAGACCCAAAAAGCAAGAAAGGGAATCTAGCAGGGCCCTTGGTACATACAGTAAGATCCTTATCATCTGATAGGACAGTAAATGAGAGCAAGGAATTATAATTCCCAATTCACAATGTAATATGTAGATTAGTACAGCTCAATTAACAGCAAAAATAGCATAACCAGGGGCCGACCCGGTGGCATAGTGGTTAAGTTCTCATGCTCTGCTATGGTGGCCCACCATTCGCCAGTTTGGATCCGAGGTGCGGATCTGCGCACCACTTATCAAGCCATGCTATGGCAGGTGTCCCACGTATAAAATAGAGGAAGACAGGCACAGATGTTAGCTCAGGGCCAACCTTCCTCAAAAAAAAAAAAATCGGTAAGCACAATAATTAAAATACTTCATATTCATCTCCAGATTTATCACATTTCAAATGCAGCGTTTTTTCCTACAGAGAACACTGAATTTATTTAACAATCAAATTGCACTATTTAGAACCACATAAACTAAAAATTACTAAAATATCATCTATAACATCATTAATTATAAGAGTGCTATTTATGGACTGCATCTAACTAACCACAGAAAAGCCAAGGATATAACTCAGGCGTTTTCAATCTTGGCACTATTGACATTTTGGGTTGGATAATTTTTGGATGGGACTGTGAAGGGAGGGGCTGCCCTGTGCATTGTAGGATGTTTAGCAGCATCATTGGCCTCTACCCACTAGATACCAATAGCACCCACTAGCTATAACAACCAAAATTTCTGGAGAAATTGCCAAATATCCCCTGGGGGGCAAAACTGTCCCTTGGTGAGAACAATCAACATAAGTTGAATGGAAGGAAAGAAGGAACGAAAGAAGGAAGGGAGGAAGAAAGAGAAAGTATAAGAGGCATTCTTAAACAGTTAATGAAACTATATTATAAAATAAAACTAAATTTCTAGTTGGTGGATTTGAATGTGTTTATTGTAGTTTAAGGATATTTATAAGAAAGAAACCTTTTTTTAAACAAAATCAATGTTTTGTATTGTGAAAACAATAAATACATCATCAATCTCAGGTAAATAAGATTCTACTCTGCTTAAGAAAAAAAATTAATAAATAGCTTTCTCCTTATTTCTTACTTCTATCTTAAGAATAACACCCTACCTTCCTGCTGTCTCCCAGGAATAAAAACAAGTGCAGTCTTTTTTTCAGTTTTGAAGGCAAGAGAAGAGCTTTTTCCTCTGACTCTACAGGTGGTTTCTGAAAGTGCTCTCCAGGTGACCTGAGGTGACTGACAAGTCTATTTGGCATTTACAAACAAGTTTAATAGGACCTGCATATTAACAAGAGTAATAATTTGTTATAACAAACCGGAATTAATTTTTATATGCACTTATTACCTAGATACTACTCTTTCAAGTTTCTCATTTGATTACTCTTTGGCTTACCATAGATGTAACTGATCGTGCATCTTCTTCATAATTTACTACTGGAGGTGGCTCTTTCCCATCATTTTCTTGCACTTTTTGCTCTAGTAATTCTTTCTGCGCTGTAAACTTTGCCTCAGTACATCTCAGCTGCTGGACTGACTGTTTCAGCTCTTCAAGTGCCTGTTTTTGGCTTAACAGAAGCACAATACTAAAAGAGAACACATAAATTTAAATTATTTCAACTTCCTTAAGAAATGAAGACTTTAAAGGAAACTATATATATTATGCTTCTGTTTTCTTTCATTTTCATCTTTATGAGTCCTTCAGAATCATAAGAATTATGAACCTAACAGATTTTGAGTTGTCACAATGGTTATTAAATGTTAGCCTTAATAAAATGGAAGAAAATGTATGGCAGCAAAAACCAAATTCAAGATGCTTTCAAAATATTATGATGAATCGCATTCAATTTATTTTATAGTTAAACCATCTACCTCACAGAGACAAACACTTAGGTCCAGAAGTGCAGGACATAAAATGAATTAATATGACTGAAGTAGAATCTTAATTTATTTCAAATCTCAAGTGGAATATGGCTGGAGTCAGATCTGTGCCTACAGTAAAACAAATCAAATCAAGGTGACAGCCTGGGACCAAGCTGTGTGTATATTGTGAGGGGTGTGTGTTTAGATTGGAGAAAGCTGTCCTGACAAGGACTGAGGGTTGAACTGTGATTAAGGGAATGAGCATAACATAAATCCCCAAATCTTCCCAATGTCACCACTGTAAAGACAGCAGGCTTCCCCATCCCTCCTTAGAGAACTACATAGGCCACATGTTGCCTTATTGCGTCTTTTTATCCCTTGGAGGCTGCCCCAATGGGAATTTCAAACTAATTCACCCACATTAGAGCCACAAGAAAACAGGTAGGGTGGCAGGCAACATCTCTGGAAACACTGCCATACATAGTATATTACTACCTACGAACAGTAGCTAAGAACTGTGTCACGCACTACTGAAAGTAAATTATTACTATCTAAGAGACAACAGATTGTCTTAGGGAAAGCTTCAGAGCTAGAGAATAATGTCAGCAAACGTTATTTTCTTAAATTAGAACTTATAAGAATTAACAAAACTAAATAAGTAATCGTAGGCAGAAGGAACCTACACTAAGAGGTTTGTTCATAAATATGATGATGACCGATATTTTGAAAACTCAATTCCAATCAAACTGAGCAGGGTGCAGCCTCAGTGGATGCTATAAAGAAAGCTGTAATCCTCTCAATTATATTGCAATGAGTTGCAGGTGAAACTTGAACGAAAAGGTAGAGAACTGAGTGAGATTTTGGAGAAGTAGAACTAATGAGTAAGATTATTTCTAAGAAAGACCTAGCAATATCCAAAAGATAAACCATTCTAACAGGTGAAGTTAATGGCAGAATTAATGGAGAAAGATGTGCCATACTATCAGAGCTCATTAACGCTTCCCAAGTAAAGTCATCATGGACAGAGTATAATTACACTGAATTAGGACAGATTCAACTTCATGACTTAATCACTTTGCTTTTCTCATCTTCAGTTTTATCACTGTAAAAATTAATAATACCTATTGTCAGGGTTGTTCTGAGAATTCAATGAGATAATATTTGAAAAATCTGTCAATAGGCACAGAGCATCCCATAAAGTAAGAATTCAGTAAATGGCAATTATCATCATCATTATTATCATCTTCATCACCCTTCAACAATCTGTGCCCTGTGTTCTAAATCCACACAGATTTTCTGATAAATTCATGCTGATTTGCTTGTTAGGTGGTAACTTCCTTTCCATAATAAATTGGTTATAATTTTTTTTTTATTTCTCAGTGAACCTCTTCAGAGAAAGTTGATTTTTAAAACAATCACTTTTGTAAACATAAATTTATAAGGACCAGATCCTGGAAAAGATTACACCCATATGAACCTCAAGCTTCCTGAGGGTTCCTTATTTGTATTTCCTAGCTACCAAAAGAATCACAACAATGACAAGAGTATAAGGAATAATTTAAAATGTACAAGGTAAGATGGCAAAAAACATTTTCATGTATATCTGCAAGATCAGTCCAAACAAAGGTGAATGATTTCACAAATGTAGACAAAATCAGTAGGGAAGTACACTGGAAAATAATAACACTCTACAATCATTACTGTTACCAGTATTCTTTTGCAAACAAATTTCATAAAGACTACTGGGAAAAAATGCAAAAAAAAAATTTTAAAAATGAAAGTAAGCTTTTCAAAAATGAAATATGAAATGACAAATGAGGCACAGTAATTGCAAAAAAGTAATGTGAACTGAACATCTGAACAAAATTTTTTTTAATCTATTTAAAGTAAAACACATATATTTTATTGTATCTTAAACTGTATGGTAGCATGTTACCTATGAATACGTTACCTGACATGGCAAAGGGGAGTTTTCAGATATGATTAAGTTAAGGATGTTGACATGGGATATTATCCTGGATAATCCAGATTAGCCCTAATTAATGTAATCATAAATGTCTGATAAGAGGGAAGCAAGAGGGACAATGTCAGAGAAGACATTGTGGCAATGAAAAAAGACAGAGAAAAGGCAACATGATGTGGGGCCAAGAGCCAAGGAATGAGGACAGACTCTAGAAGCTGGAAAAAGCAAAGAGGGAGATTGTCCCCAAGAGCCTCCAGAAAAAATCAGCCAAATCAATACCTTGGTGACCTGATCTCCACAAATGTAAGAGAATAAATTTGTGCTGTTTTAAGTTACCAAGTTTGTGGTAATTTGTTACAGCAGCAAGAGGAAACTAACACAAACCCTAATAAAGATCATACCCATCTTCAGTTCAGTTTAAATGGCTGAACTGGAAGAGTTGTTTGGGTTGGGTATATGCCACTAACAACAAAAACCAAAGATTTAGGAAAAAAAAATTAAAGAGTTAGAAGCACTATTCAGCCAGAAAAAAAATGACTGTGAGTTAAATAAAGGAAATCTCTGACCTTTCCCTCAATTTTTCTGTGAAACTTAAACTCCTCTAAAAAATGTCTTAATTCTTTAAAAAAACGAGATATCACTACACACCTATCAGAATGGCTCAAATTTTAAAAACTGCTGGGAGGATGAGGAGAAACCAATCACTTACACATTGCTGGCGGGAATATATCATGGTACAGTCGCTCTTCAAAAACTAAACATGCAATTAGCATACAACTAGCACTTGCACTCCTCTGGGTATTTATCCCAGAGAAATTAAAACTTATGCCCACACAAAAACCTGTACGTAAATATTTGCAGCATCTTTATTTGTAATAGCCAAAAAGTGAAAACAAACCAGGTGTCCTTCAAAGGGCAAATGATTAGACAAAGTATGATATATACACTATTACAGCTTGAATTGTGTCTTCCAAAATAATAATGTTCAAATCCTAACTCCAAGAACCTCAGAATGTGACCTTATTTGGAAAAAGGATTGTTGCAGATGTAATTAGTTAAGATGAGGTCATATTGGAGTGAATGGTCCCTTGATCCACATGACTGCTGTCCTTGTAAGAAGAGGAAAATCTGGATACCGAGAAGAGACACACGGGCAGAACACCATATGAAGATGGAGGCAGAGATTGGAGTGATGTTTCTATAAACCAAGGAATGCGGAGGATTGCCAGCCATTAGCAAAAGCAAGGAGAAAAGCATGGAACAGATTCTCCCTAAAAGCCATCAGAAGAAACCAGCACGCCAACGTCTTATTTCAGATTTTTGGCCTCTGGAACTATGAGAGAATAAATCTATGTTTTTTAAGCCACCTCATTTGTGGTACTTTGTTATGGCAACCCTAGGAAACTAACACACATACTACTTAATACTACTTAACAGTAGAAAGGAATGAAAGCACCTGGATGAATCTCCAAAAAATTATGATGAATGCAAAAAGCCAATCTCAAAAGTTTACATACAATGTGATTCTTTATATAACATTCTTGGAAAGACAAAATTGTGGAAATGGAGAACAGATTAATGGTTACCAGGGGTTTAAAAGAGAGTGGGAGATGGAAGGCAGCATAGCTATAAAAGTGCAACATGAGGGAACCTTGCAGAGATGGAAACATTCAGTATCATGACTGCATCAATGTCAATATCTGGATTATGATATTATGTTATAGTTTTGCAAGATGCTACCATTGGGGAAAACTGAATATAGGGTACATGGGATCTCTCCATATTAAGTCTTAAAACAACATGTCAATCTGCAATTATCTCAAAATAAAAAATTTAATTAAAAAATATATATCACTGCTGCAGCATCATGCTTCCTCTGCTGAGGTGAGGTTTTTTATCATCTCATATGCCTTAGATTTCTATATAATCTGTTTTAGGGATAGGCCTTCTTTATTCTCCTTCAGGAATTCTAAGTATCTACTGTATTATATCATATCAGCAATCATATAGACATTCTGAGACACTATCCTAATATCAAGAATTAGGTTAAAATATAAATTTCCTGGGTTTTAGCTTAATGGCTTTTAAGAACAATGAGACTTGCAGGGGAGGTATATGCCCTATTGTATGGCTCTAGTCCTGACTTGTTTTAATGAACATGTATGATCATGAAATCAATGAACAACATTAGCTTCTTCCAATTAATCCCACTGATCTCTAGGTATAATGATATAGTTTCAAATACATTAACACCTTGCTTTTGTTCAATAATTAGTTTGTAAAAAGTACTGCTGTAATCACTATACAACATACTATATAATTACTTTAAATGTTTGTAACACCATTGAGCAAACAAGCTATATGTATTTCAATAAGAAGAAAATTATAGCAAATGCATGATTATATAATACAACATGCATAGGAAGCCATAAATAAATTTAAAACATGAAAGGAATCAGGACATTTGCATGCACTACTTAACTCCCTACTCTGACCACTCTTTCCATGCTCTCTTCACAAGGAGGGCACCTTCTGTCCTTTAGGTCTCAGCAAAAATGCCATTTTCTAGGAGACCCCTGACCACCTATCTTAAGTAGGTCCTCATCTGTTAATCTTCCATCTTAGCTCCTTGTTTCATAGCAATTATCACAACTGTTAATTTCTTGTTTTGTATTGGTCTACTCCACAAGTGTAAGCTTCATGAGACATGTGACCATAAACATCTTATCTTTCATTGTATTCACAGCACCTAGCAGACATGCCATAAATATCGTTAAATGAATTCCCTATTTACACAGCACACTTTTTTTTGTAATACACATAATCTAAAAATTCTGAGACAAAAATAAAACGTCCCTGAATTTGAAGACTATACTCTAGATGGTTCAAGTCTTACCTTTACCATAAGCTAGATGTGACATCCTGTAAGTCTTTGAAAATTTCTGGGCCTCAGATGTCACACACTTTGAAAGACAGGGAGGTTGAATCAAATGATCTCTTAAGATTCTGCACGGTCCCAGAGTTATGATTTTATAACATATAAAGTATTTTTAAGTACTACATGATGAGAAGAAACAATACAAAATTGAATAATCATCCACTTTTTAGAAGTCAAACCAAGCATTAAAACCAATAGTAATATTACCAGTTCTTTATGCCATTGAGTCATAAATAACATATGCCTGGTATGTTTAACATATAATATGCCATAATAACATATAATAATAACATATGCCATAAGCTGTTTTCTAATATAATAGTCAAGGATCACAAATCAGAAGATTGATATTATTTCCATTTGAATAAGTATGTTTTAGAAGCAATGAGTAAAGGTATGTATACCAGAGTGACACTTTGTGCTATATTAAAATTATACCACTTCAAGTGGTTGCTTTTATTCCTTTCACTCTTCTTTTTTAAAAATAAGATTCTGTAAGAGCTACATTTCAAATGAGACCTGCATTATGTATATACGCTAAAAGTCTGCTCTTGTTAGCGTGAATCTAATGTTACATAAAAGCCGTTCTTTAACTTTATTTTTCACTTTATATTATTCAATTATAAGAATCAACACTATGAAATAATTTCTCATAGGATTTATTTTTTCACTGTTATTGTAAGATGTTTCAGAGACATTTATGTTAAATCCAAATTTAAAGATTTTAACTTTAGTCCCTAACATGTTACATTTTGCTAGGACCAATAATGCTATTTTTATTAAGTAAAAGTTCAATATAACTCCATTAACTTAGAAATAACTTAAAAATACAAACATGTAACTTAGGGTATTTTTAGTATTTGTGAAGAAATGTTTTGTTTTATTGTTTTTATTACTTTCAAGTTACACAGTATATGAAGCTAACAAACTGTTACAGAGTAAAAATAATTCTATTTTCAAAACTAGATAAAAATTGCTTTTAATTATTTAAGTGCATTTAACATATATATGTAGATATATACACATACACACACAAAAAAGAGAATATTTTCAATTAAGAAATAGAAATGCAGGGGTTGCCCCGGTGGCATAGTGGTTAAGTTCACATGCTCCACTTCAGCAGCCCAGGTGTTCACCAGTTCGGATCCTGGGCAAAGACCTACATACCACTCATCAAGCCATGCTATGGTAGCGTCCCATATACAAAATAGAGGAAGATTGGCACAGATGTTAGCTCAGGGACAATCCTCCTCAAGCAAAAAGAGGAAGATTGTCAACAGATGCTAGCCAGGGCCAATCTTTCTCACCAAAAAAAAAAGAGAAAGAAATAGAAATACAAACATTTCCCCAGAATTCCTTTCAGACCGTTTAGCAAAATATTTTAACATATAATTCAAAGACAAACTTCACCACTACCAATGTCTAAATTAATGAGATTTCACAATGACTATTTAGTTATACAAATAGACTTAACATTTTCAAGATTATACCCTAAAGCTAACAAGAAAAACTCCATGGTAACAAAGGGCTAGCAGAACTTGGGTTAAACTGAACTCACCCCCTGAATTGCTTGACATACTTTTCCCTTCTAATTTACTCTTCTAAGAACACTATTAGAATCATAAAATCAAGCAAATGCTGTGATCAAAAGGACAGAAGCTTTGGAGTCAAGAACTCATGTGTTTTCTACCACTTACTAGGTATGTGATTGTAAGTAAGTTATCTAAATTCTCTAAGTTCTAATGGTAAAATACAGGCAATTACACAGAGGTATGGTGAAGATACCATTTAGTGAGTTAATATATATATAAAACATCCAGCACAATGTGTGGAACAGAGCAACAACTCAAGAAATGCTATTTCCCCTATATCCACTGCCCTTTAAGCCCCCTCTCCTCTACTTGCATACTCATCTCCTGATAAATATAAACAGGTGGAGGAATGTGGATCCTACTCATTACGTAGAGGAAAAGACAGTCCAAGATTTGAGTCTTTAAAAACACAGCAAAGAAAAACACCAAAAAGTCAAAGAATCCCACAACTTTAAGAAAATCCTTAAAGACTGCCTCCTCAAACAACAATATGGTCAGACATGCTGGTGAGAGGGTCAGCTATCCTACTGTCTTTCTTTATATCCACTAAATTTTAAAACGAGAGTCATTTACAATGTATGCATTTACAAAAAACTATAAAAAGTAGAACCACTTGGTTATCTGTAAACACGTGAAAAGATTTATTCGCAAAGAGAAAAAGGCAAAAGAAAATTATTTTTTTGAAGTGTATATGTGCAACAGTTTATGAATTTTATTTCTATAATCCCAGTAGAATCTGCTGTTGATGCAATACTGAAAATTTCCAGATTTATTAAAGGAATGCCCAGAGTGACTCAAATTTTCCTATTCTCACCTTTAAAATGCTCATTGATTCCAATATGATATTTAATACAAAGTTGTAATAAAAGCCATAGTATAAATGAAAGAGGTAGGATCCTAATATTCTGAGTTGTACACATAGGATAGATGGCACTGCCATTCACTGAAATAAGGAATACTAAGGTGAACTGGGTTGAGTTTGGTTGTATTGAGGAGATTTTTAATTCAGCATTAGACATGGGAAATTTAGGGTACTTCTAAGACATTGAAGAATGTCAAGTAGGTAACTGATTACACGGCCATACAGTTCAGAGAAGAAATCTGAGCCAGAGTAATATGTGTAGGTCATACCCCTAGGTGATCTGCTGAGCAGTGTTCAAGGAGGGATGCAACATACCCTGGGGCCATGCCTTGAGTAACTCCAAAATAGACTGGCTGAGTGAAGGAGAATGAGTTTACAGAGGAGTGACCAGAAAGAGAGGAGTAAGCTCTGGCATCTTGGTCCCAAAGGCCAAGAGAAAAGAAGGAATATGAAGTCTGCAGAGTCAGATACTGTGAAGAGGGCAACTAGGAGCTGCTAAATTTAACAATGTAGATGTCAGTGGTGATCTTACAGATACCTATTTCAATAGTGATGAGGCAGAAGCCAGATACATGTGGGATGAGAGGTAAGTGGGAGTTGAGGAAAAGAGTGAACATAATCACTCTTAGAATAAGTTTGACTAAGAAACAGAAAGCAAAGACAGTAGTTGGGAGAAAATATGGAGATTAAAACAGGGTATTCTGGGGTGGGCGGAGAGATGGGGATTGTTTTTACAAGTCAAGATTTAAGCATATTTAAAAAGTGAACACAGGAGCCAGTTGAGAAGAAAAGGTAAACATAATACAGACAGTCCCTGACTTCATGATTTTTCAACTTTACAATGGGGTGAAAGCAAAACTCATTCAGTAGAACCCATACTTCAAATTTTGAATCTTTATCTTTCCCCAGGCTAGCAATGTGTGGTACGATACTCTCTCATGATGATGGGCAGTGGCAGCCAGCCACAGCTCCCAGTCAGTCACAGGATCATGAGGGTAAACAAGCCATACACTGACAACAATTACGTGCCCACACAACCGTTCCGTTTTTCACTTTCAGTACAATATCAAACAAAATACATGAGATATTCAATGCTTTATCATAAAATAGGCTTTATGTTAGATGATTTTGCCCAAGTGTAGGTTAATATAAGTCTTATGAGCACGTTTAAGGTAGGCTAAGCTAAACTATGACGTTTAGTAGGTTAAGTGTATTAAATGCATTTTCAACTTACAATATTTTCAACTTACGATGGGTTTATCAGGACATAACCCCATCATAAGTCAAGGAAAATCTGTATAAAAAATAATATAAGATTTTGGGCAAAGTAAGAGATGATGGGATACAAAAAAATAGGCACAAGAAACAGATTTAGACAGGACAAGGAAGTAAGGAAAGAGAATGGGTACAAATGTAGTGGATTTGGATATCTAGTCCCCCCCAAAAAAGGGGAGTTGCCACCTGATGGTTCTAATTTTTTCTGTAATGTAAGAGAGGTCCATCTGCTGATTATGGTGAGAGAGATAAGGGAATCAGAGATTTTAAAGAAGTGGAGAATATTTGAAAAGTCGTGTAGAAAGTAAGAGTAAGTCTAGACCAGAGAAATGCTACCTATCACAGTTTCCTTAAGAGTTTTAACAAATCAAGCCAGTTGTGAGAGTTATGTGAGAATATGAAATTTACATGGTCTAGCCAGGATTACAGAAACCACACTAGTAACCCCTGTTGGAGATGCAAACAACGATCAAAGTCAGATTAGAAATATTAAATTTTAGATCAAAATTTAAATCTTAAGGGCTGGCCCCGTGGCCGAGTGGTTAAGTTCGCGCGCTCCGCTGCAGGCGTCCCAGTGTTTCGTTGGTTCGAATCCTGGGCGCGGACATGGCACTGCTCGTCGGACCACGCTGAGGCAGCGTCCCACATACCACAACTAGAAGAACCCACAACGAGAAATATACAACTATGTACTGGGGGGCTTTGGGGAGAAAAAGGAAAAAATAAAAAAATCTTTAAAAAAAAAAAATTTAAATCTTAAAACAGTAGAAAACATAATTAAAGTAATTAGTAAAAACAAGAGTAAATCAAGACAAGTAAAGTCAGAAGATTCAGGTAGATATTTACAGACCCAGAAATCAGCCAAAAAAACAATAGGACAAAAACACCACAGCAAATATCAGAAGGACTTTTACAGGCAAACCCGACTGCTATTTTCTAAGTTAGTTTGCTTCCTTCTAAGACAGTAAAAGCCAATTTCTAGATAATACTGGCCTGCCACTTTCTTAACAAGGAATTCACAGTGAATCTGGTGGACATTGATGAGGAGAAGTAAAGATAGCTTTTGACAGAATTTTTTGGAAAACAAACAGTTCAAATTGTTAAAACATGGAGACATATGATCAGTATATTGACAAAAACACAAAATCACTTTTCTAGAGTCCTGTAAAGTAACTCAACTATACCAAGTTTTATACTTAAAATGACATTTCCGGTTCTAGAAATTTTACACCATAATACCACGTAACTAAAGTATTTCTGTAAAATTACATCAATTATACTTTCTTCCTTCAAATTATTTTTGTTTTACTCACTCAGACTTCTTTTCATAGGTCTTAGAAGATTCCTCAATTCTCTTCTCTAATTCCAGGACAGCCTCCTCCTTATTTAAAAGCATCTGCTGTGTCTGCATAAGTTCTTCTGCTAAGGTTTTCAACCTGGAATGAACAATTATCAATCAATATGTTAATTACATTTAGTTTACACACAGAAAAAGCATTCATAAATCTAAGGTTGCAATGTCAAAAACAGTAGCCACATATAATTTAACTTAAAGTAAAATTTCAGTCCCTTGGTTGCATTAACCACATTTAAAATGCTGGAGAGACACATGTGGCTAGTCGTTACTTTACTGGACATTTCAATAATCACAGTAAGTATGCTTGAGAAATGCTGTTTTAGAGAGTCTTATTCATCAAACAAAAAACAAAAAGAAACAGAAGCAGAAAATAGAGGAGGAAAGGACTAAAGTAAGTACATACCTGTCATGTTCCAGGAAGAGTGTACAGTGTAAACATGATGGTTTTTGTTTTCCGACAAACATGTATTTACATTCTGGCTTTGCTATTTTCATCTGAGATTCTGAGCAAGTTACTTAAGCTCATTGAATCTATTTTCTGTAATTTGAGTTCAGGAATACTGCTTCAAAGCATTGTTTTGAGGATCAAATGTATATATAATGACTAGTATTGAGTAGGCATTGAGTTGATGGTATCTAGTATTATTTACATCTGGTATCTCATTTAATTCTCTCAACAATCTATGAGATAGATACTATTATCCTTATTTTAAAGAAAAGAAAGTGAGGCTCAGTTGTATGGCAATTTAAATTGATGATAAGCTATGTCTATTTCCACATATTGTAATAATGCTTTAGGAGTATTTTCTATATAGATTTGAAGATAATTAAACATATAAAATTAATATGCATTCATAGACCAGATAATTTATGGTTGCATTTGGTCCTGAATAGAAATATTTCTACCAGAAAAACACACATAGCTATCATATCACACTAAAATCTTTATATTCACCCTTATCAAGCAGGCCATGAAACCCAAAATATACAAAAGAAAATACTAAATACTCCAAGTCTATGAAAATTTAAATTTATTTAAAGCTAGAGAGATGATAACAAAGTCAAAAGACAAACTGTGAAGAAATATTCGCAGTGCAAATTACAAGCAAAAGGATTCTTAATGAAGAAAAATTCATAGAAACAAGACAACCTAACATGAAAATGAACAAAGAACACAATTGGAAGTTCATCGAGAAAAAACTCAAATATTAATAAGCACATGGAAATATTTATAACCTGACCCACAATATCTGCAGATTAAACAGTAAGTTATTTTTCACCTACTAAAATTGACAAGTATAAAAAAGTGATAACATCCATTATTTTCAATATTGTAAAAACAATAGAAACATACATATACAATTGGCATAAATTTTTCAGAGGTCAACTTGGAATTGTCTCTCAAACTTCAAATTAGAATATTCTTTAATCGCCGAAAAATCTGTTTTACCAAAAGACTTTACAATGTGCACAAAATTTGTCCACAAAAAGATGTGTGTTGCAATATTGTTTATAAAACAAAAAACTAGAAAATATTTAAATGTCCATCACCAGGGGATTGGCTGAATAAATTTTAATCCATTTAAGAACAAGAATAGTGGGGCTGGCCCAGTGGTGCAGTGGTTAAGTTCACACGTTCCACTTCAGCGGCCTGGGATTCGCTGGTTTGGATCCCTAGTGCAGACCTATGCACTGCTTGGCAAGCCGTGCTGTGGTAGGCGTCCCACATATAAAGCAGAGGAGATGGGCATGGATGTTAGCTCAGGGCCAGTCTTCCTCAGCAAAATAGGAGGACTGGTGGCAGATGTTAGCTTGGGGGTAATCTGCCTCAAAAAAAAAGAACTAGACTAGCACATAGTCACTAAAAAAATGAGGTACACACATATAAGATTCTTCTATGACATTTTTTTCTAATTAAAAAGGATGATGCAAAAGAATATATATGGTTCCATTTATATTAAAATATATGTGCTATGGACTGAATTGTATTCCCTCAAAATTCACATATTTAAGCCATAATCCCCAATGTGATGGTGTTTGGAGATGAAGCCTTTATGAGATAATTAGGGGTAGATTACATTAGTGCCCTTGTAAGGAAAGATACCAGAGAGTTTACTCAGGCTTTCTCTCTCCAAGCACACAAAGAAGTCATGTGAGTACATAAGAAGGCAGCAGTCCACAAGCCAGTAAGATAGTCTCACCAGTAACTAACTGGCCGGCACCTTGATCCAAAACTTCTAACCTCCAGAACTGTGAGAAATAAATTATACTGGCTTAATCCACCAGCATATAGTATGCTGTTATGGCAGCCAGAGCAGACTAATAACGTATATATTTATGTGTGTGTTTGTAC
The DNA here is from genome assembly GCF_037783145.1 of Equus przewalskii. NCBI lineage: Eukaryota > Metazoa > Chordata > Mammalia > Perissodactyla > Equidae > Equus > Equus przewalskii. The sequence goes on from NC_091843.1 coordinate 61,474,206, forward strand.
GTGAATGTACAGGAGAACCAGATTACTACAAACCAAGCTTTCATCAACACTCTGAGGGGTGTGGGATTAGAATAGGGGTGATTTAAGGCCAAAAAACTCTTTCATGTTCTACTTTATATTTATCTATATTATTTCAATCTCTTATAATAAGAATGAATTTAACATTTAAATTATTAAATAATAGGTAATAGAGATGAAGAGGCAGAAAAACTATGAAACATAATCAGAAGAACTTGAAATATAGCAATCCAGATTATTCCATCTTTGTTTGGGGTTAAGCAACAAAATAAATCTTGGTAAGTTTCTAAGGGCACTACTATATTACAGCAAACCATAATCAATGATGCTTATAATAATGATCCAGAATTAAAAGGGAAAGGTTAAGATCAGTATCTTTCAGAATATACATATATTTCTAAGAGATTTACATCAAATCTAGTAAAATTCATGTTTCTGAATTTGATGGTAATATCATCTTCCATCATCTGGAAAATTCACTTACATGGAATAGTTCATATCCTGACTACCAGAGAAACAAAGCATTACTGTATTAAAATCAGAGGTCATTCTCAAGAAAGCTACATTTTTATTTGTATTTTGATTTAATTGTATTTAAAGACACAAAAGCCTAAAACAATTATTGTGGATAATAAGTTTTCAGTACTCATACAATATTTTTTATATTCTCAAACCATTGGCTATGGGTTAGCCATTATCTAAATCATACAGCCCTCTTACAGAAACTCAACTTTCTAAAAACTTATGTCATAAATTTCCAATACTGTCATATTAATTGTGACATTTAGGTTAATAAAAAACCAAATGGAATAAGGGTTACAGTTGCCTGAAGTAACTTTTCTGACATCTCTTTTTCTTTATCTATTACTGCAACATAATTGAAGAAATAAACCATTTCTTGAAATCTCTTGTTTAAAATATAATTGCACCAGCATAGCAATTTATGGATGACCAATACCATGACATAAATCTTTATTAGCTTTTCTCAAGATTAAATAGAGGAAGATGGCTCCTAATCAACCAAGCAAAAGTTATAAGCTTCTGTTAAAAATATTCATCTCTTGGGGCTGGCCTGGTGGCGCAGCGCTTAAGTTCGCACATTCCACTTCGGCTGCCTGGGGTTCGCCAGTTCAGATCCTGGATGCTGACATGGTACCGCGTGGCAAGCCATGCTGTGGTAGGCGTCCCACATATAAAGTAGAGGAAGATGGGCATGAATGTTAGCTCAGGGCCAGGCTTCCTCAGCAAAAAGAGGAGGATTGGCAGCAGTTAGCTCAGGGCTAATCTTCCCCCCAAAAAACAAACAAAAACGATTCATCTCTAATACACAACCTAATCCACCTCCAATCTAACATATCCAGCTGGCTTCTATGCAACTTCTTTGTTTCCTTTAATCAAACTGTCCTTCTAACATGTCATCTGCCTCCTAATATTTTACATATTTCCAAATCTTTCCAACTCACTCACTCAAAAAGTACTCCTCTAACATAGCCTCACATAATTGTCGTATACGTTCAAAGAAAGACGAAACTTAAGACTAAATGAGAATAAGCCAAAAATGGACCTGACAAAACCAAACTCCTGCTTAAGATGTGAGAGTATTGAACTGTTATTCCATTGATTGACAAGGTTGATTCAGACAGTCTAATAGGTTAAACTGGTGTCATTCCCTACGACAGGAGTCATCAAACATTTTCTGTAAAGGTCTGGAGAGTAAATATTTTAGGCTTTGCCACCAAGAGGCAAAATCAAGGATATTACATAGGTATTAATTTAACAAAAGAGAAAACAAATATTCACAAATATTTTACTGACAAATTCAAAATAGAATAATAATTGGATACCATTTATTGTAACACCAGTCTACAAGAAGGATAGAAATCTTTTGAGGGTGATAACATTTCCCTTTGTTGGGGTTCAAAGTTAGTGTTTATCATCAAAATCAACTATAAATGTTCACTTATTAATGCAGATATATAATGACATTTTATGTATTTCATCTTTGAAAATATCTTTTCACACAGATGGGTACTGCCAAACACCAATATTAATCCATAAGCATGTGATTTTAATTGAGTATATTTATTGCTTAGCAGGCATTTATAAAATTATATTGCATGCTTTTTAGCAAGTCATTACATTGCACATTCATTAATTCTAATTAAAACTTCGATGGGAAATCCTCGATTGCACAGTTAAATGGATTTTGAAATGTCGAAACATTTGCACTGCAGTCCACAAAATTCACTGCTGGAAATGCAGTTTGAGCTCAGAAAATATATCAGTTACAAATTTGGTGGGAATGGTAATCGTGCTTCATGTTTTAATGTTTGACAGCACACAAAGTAGTCATGTGTCGCAGGGATACATTTGAAGAAATGCGTCATTAGATGATTTCGTCATTGCGCGAACATCATAGAGTGTACTTATACAACCTACCACACAACCTACCACACAACCTAGACTAGATGGTACCACTCTGGTGGGACCACTGTCGTATATGCTGATCATCGTTGACCAAAATATCATTATGCAGCAAAAGACTACATAAAACAGCCTGACATTACCTGGGATTCAAATAATATTAGTTGTCATCTAACTGACTCTACTGCAGTGTAAGTTCTGCACATAAGCACTGTACTACCTTGTAATTTTAGGTTGAATTGATTAGGAAAATTATCAAGTCTTCAGCACAAGCTAATTTCCTAAGCTTTTGGAATTTAGTGCTCAATAACAGTGGTTAAGGGAAATTCTGATTATTTAGAAGAATTTCAATCTTGGCTCTGGGCTCAAAAAAATCACAATAAAACTTTACCACTTCTAAATCATCAACGTCCTACATGATAGGGCAAGTCAGGATATTCAGTTTAAATTTCTGACAAAAATTCATGGAATTGACAATGTTCAAGTCCACGAGAGCAAATGAAAGTCACTGTTGACATTATTGATTCAATAAAATATAATTAGATTCACAAAGTCCCTGCTGATGAACAATACAATGAATAACCATAGGATTTAAACACCTAACATTTTCACGAGCTTTGTAAATTTGTTCAGCTAAGCCCCTTTCTGATCCACACAATTTTAACACCATAAGTTGTAACACATCTTAACAGATTCTACTTCAGTTTGTACTGGATTAGCGTTTTCTCAACTCCTTTGAAAATATTCTTGTCTGCAGTTGATCCACACAAGCTATTCGTAGAGAGGAATTCTTCACTCATTTCAAACTTGGCTTTGACTCATCAAATAAAAAACAACTGAGCAGTTTTGATCAGACTGTTGACTCATCAAGAGCCAGGGAAAACCACTTTAATTCATTTGTCTTGCTTTTTTAATTAACTAATTATGTAATTTCCAATGTTCTCAACTTTTCAAGCAAATGTTCTCACTGAAAGACTAATAGTTATTAACAAGTTGACTTTCTCTGGACATATTTCTTCAGTTACTGCAGTGAAACACTATTTAATTAATTCACCACTGGTAAATGGCTTTCCTTGCTTGGCTAACAAATGAGCCACCTAGAAACTTATTTTGGTTGCATGCTCATTTTCACATTTTGTTTTTCTGGAAAAAGTCTGCTGTATAGGGTATTCCACTTTAAATTTTCTACTTTTTCTGACTACTGCTCTCCTATGAGTTGGTAATATTGATTTGAGTGGTTAGTCTGGTAATGTCCACATATACTGCATTATTTTAGCACAGCCATAGTGTCACTGCATAATAAACACAATGCTTTGCCATCTAATTCAATAACAAAATAATCCACACTCCACCGTGTCTTAAAAGTGTGACCTTCAAAATCCATTTTCTCATCTTTTCTTGTTTTGATACGATAGGCATGAACTGATAATAAAAAGTAAATAAAATACTGCAGTACAGTGATATGTGGCACTCAAAATGCTGTTGAATTTTAACTGCGACACTGTGATCTGCCGTGCGCTAAACAGCTGTGCGAAGTGATGAGAATACCACATATGGTCTCCGTCTATGCCATTGTAGCAGGAAATCACCCATACACAACAGGTAAATGAATGAGTTTGGCTGTGTTCCAATAAAACTTTACTTATGTACTCTGCTGTTTAAATTTCACATAATTTTCAGGTGTCGCAAAATGTAATTCTTCTTTTGATTTTTTTCATTTAAAAATGTATACAGCATTCTTAGCTCACAGACTGCACAAAAATAGGTGGCAAGCTGGATTTGGCTCACAGGCTGTAGTTTGCTAACTGATATCCCCCAAAATTCAAGAGAATTACTTTTCCACATAGAGAATTACCATTCTTCAATCAAGAGATCTTATGAACAACATATTGTAAAAGCTAAACATCTTCTGACTTTAAATTTTAACAAATGCCCTGGGAAACATGAGGCCTGAGGTTGGGCTTTAGTTTAGAATCGAAGACTATACATTTAACACAATCTTCTGAAATTCAAATATATTTCCTACTACTAGGTAGTAACAAGTTATAATAAAGGAATCTCATTTGAGGAACTAGAAAATTGAGTCAACAAAAGAACTAAATAGGAGCTTAACTCTTTACCACTTTACTAAAATTAATCAAAATTTCTCTTTTGGCAGATATGTTAATGCTCATATTATTTTGGAATAACTTGCTATCTCTAATTTGTCTAACTTAAATTACTGATGTGCTGATTCATAACTCCATTTTCCCTGCTTGTAATAGATAAAAAATGGATGCCTCATCTATCCAAAATGCCAAAACTCATACAACACACACTTAAATATATTCTTCTAATGTTCAAAATTTTATAGATCTGACTTTTTCAAGTTATTTTGATGAACTAAAATTACTGAGTTCCAAATTATTCACTTAAATAGTGGTTAGATGAGAGGAACTATTGGCATAAGAATCTTAGTAAATGGATGATTAAAAATCAATAAAGTATAGTATCTCTTCCAGCATTTGGCAAAGAGAGATGCAAAAAAGAGGCAGATGGGGGAGGGGTGTTGAAGGGGAAGGAGAGGGGCTGTAGATAATAGAGACAACCTCAGATTCAAGCCTGAAGGTAATAATATAACCTAAATGCACGTGCGGTGGGAAGTGCACAATCTCAGGTATCCAGAGCTAGAAATTAAGAGAGGCTGAGAAATAGCCCTGTACCACAGCGTGCATGATCTACCACGCAAAAAAATTTCCTGTGAATAGGAAATACTACTACAAATAACTAACTTTAACTCTTCTATATGTATACATCTTTATAAATATAGTTGATAAATAATGAGAGTATGATAAAATGCTTTGTGGCACATATTTAGATGGGTAAACGCAGTAACTTTTCATTTACTATCAATTTAATATCATTAGATTTCCATCAAGCCTGAAAAAAAGGGCAGGCAGCAACATTGTGTAATCTTGTTTTGGATATAAATACTAGTTGCATAATAATCTCAGAACCTCTTACATTTATTTGAGAAAACTCTACATGATACAATAAACAGAAACCAAGAATATAAATTATTAAATTTATGAGTTAGTTTCTGAGACCTTTATAGTCCTTGGCCTCTATCCAAATAATATCATATATATTAAAATGTGACTTCTCAGGAACCCTCATTCATACGCAGATATTAAAAAGTGACAAAATTTAACCTAATTGTTTGAAATATTTTTTGTATGTGGAATTTAATAATTAAGATGACATAATATTATACCTTGTAACATAATTTTCTTTTCATATTTTGGAACTAACAAAAATTTTTCAGGTCCCAAACATTTCCAAAGAGCCCTGAAAAACATAAGCATTGTGCTTAGAGTCCTTAATATATAAAATCACCCCAAGAAGTAATAAAAAACAAAAACCAATACATAGAACTTACTATGTGCCAGGGACTATTTTCACTATTTTACATTTATTCATGCATGTAATCTTCACAATAACACTATGAGTTGAGTGCTATTATTATTACCATTTCACATTTAAGGAAAATGAGGCATAAAGGGATTAAATAATCTGTCCCGTTTCACAAAGGTAATAAGCTATACTGACAGGATTCAGAACTGGGCAACCCACCATGTTATGCTTGTACATATGTCTTTGCATACTTGTAGGCTAAAGTTCTAGAAGTAGAACTTCTAAGTCAAAGAGCATGTAAAAGTTGAATTTTGATATATATTGCTAAATTATCCTCTAAAAAAGTTATACTAATTTACATTTCTGCCGAGACTTTACATGAGAGCTTATTTCTCCATATACTACACAAAACTGAGTCTTATCAAATTATTTAATCCTTGCCAATGTGGTAGGTGAAATAGCTTCTTTTCTAAAAATTTTTATTTCTTTAATTATCACAGGGTTGTTGGCCATTTGTATTTATTTTTCCAGGAACTATCTGTTCATCTGTTTCATTCATTTCTACTGGACACAATATTTCAACAAAGTCCACAACAAAATTTCAGGAAAGAAAAGATACTAGTTTAATTTTAAAGGACTAATATTATGGTAAAAAGAAAGATTTTTCCTTTCCATTACATTAAAAATATAAATGTAGGTTTTAATGGAATTACCTTAGATTATCTTAACAGTGAATAACTCATTCTCAGAATAAAATTCTTGAGGAAAGCCTAATCTTAAACTCATATCCGGAATGTAAACACTGTTCAGTGAAATGTAGCTAAAGTTTTGCCTTAGTAAGATGTAAGCAATTAAATCTTCTATCATATTATCAAAGATTTATTATCCTTAACTTATTATATTTTATCAAAGATTTATTATCCTTAACTTATTATATTTTTGGTCACTGCTTTAACACCATAATTAAGAAATAATGATTTATGAGCATAACTAGTTTTCCTCTCATTATACTCTGAAAAGCAATAAAACAAATTCTTCTTTGGTCACAAAATCTCTTTTTTATATAAGGTTATAATGGGTGGCTATTTTTAATTTTACCACATTACACTCCAATATTTGTATGCTCAGTCTTTCTTGGTGTTTATTAAAATAAATTGATCACTTTGAGCATAAATTCCTTGAAAGTATTAACCCTTGTAACCTTAAATACACAGTAAATATATTTTGATGAATAAATGGATAAATTATGTAGGAGTAATATAATGATTTAAAAAACAGGAGTAATTTATGTTATATTCTTTCACCAAACAGTACAAGAATTAAGAAACAGAATTTGTCACTGCACAAGAATTGAGAAACTCCACCATCCATTTTGTGCCACGCATGCAATTCTTCAATTGTCTACAGCAGAGTCTCTAAATCTTGGAATTATTGACATTTTGCCAGATAATCTTTGTTGTAGGAGGCTGTCCTGTACACCATAGGATGTTTAGCAGCATCCATGGCCTCTACCCACTAGAGACAAGTAACATCTTCCCACCTGATAAACAAAAATGTCTCCAGATATTGTCAAATGTCCCCTGGAGACAAAAATTTCCCAGGGTGAGAACCACTGGTTTAGAGATAGCTGACACTGTAAAAATACTATATCTGAAGCCAACGCGAGATGACTGTGAAGAGCTTCAAAACTTGGGGAACAGCTTCAAGAATCACAAGATGGCTGCTTGGAAAAACCCACTAATGCTGGGGACTCCCATGCCTCCATTCCTCTCATCAACAATCAATCCACCATAATAATTAAGCCTTCATCTTATACAGGTGATTCGACAAGCATTTGTTAATTTCCTCAATCCCATTTAGCCAACTTTAAAAGATATTAAACCCATTTCCAAGAGCTAGTCCCAGGACCCTACTACTCAGTTAACTATCTGTAACACTACACCATTACTGAACAATAGAAAGGATACTGTTTAACTACATTAGATGGGGACTTTTGGCTGAGTCTTTTGAAGTAAACTTCCAACAGGTCAGATAATATAACATGTACAATATTGAAAAGAAAATGAGTGCATAATCATTTCTAGCTGCAGTTCTAACATAAAGACAAGTACATACAATGCTTATTAATAAACATGTTTGCCTACGTTGTTGCTGAAAAAAATCCAGAGATAAGTTAAATATTTAAAAGTAGAATGCCTTAATTATGTTTTCTAAATTTAAAAATGTACTACTAGTAGCCTTTAAAATTTGAAAAGGACTAAAAAAATTAAGATTTCTCAAAACTTCTTTAAAATTCTGTGCAACAGTAACAACAAAGTGCAGAAGCAATTGATTTAATAGCCTATAATAGAAGACATTCCTGCTCAAAGATAAAAGAACTCAATTAAAAGTCAAATTTTTGTACTAAAAGCTCCTGACATCTATGAGTCTCCTCTTATCTCTAACACTCACTGTCTTCATTTCCAAAATGGTTCTCCAACAAGTTTTCAGGATGAAATGGGATAAAAATAAATACATAAGTTTTGAAAAGAATAAAGCATTATTCCAACATAAGATATTAGCAGTAACTGGGCAAATGAATACAACATCACACAAATTTTGACTATCAGAATTACCAAAATTAGTAATAATGAGTAAAGTTAACATATTTCTTAAAACATTTTATTCTGACCAAACAACAATCAGTTCATTTCTAATTTACTTTTCATTACTTGCAAAAATAAAAATCAGAATTTTAAATCTGATAAAGTACAACTATAAATAATAACACAAATATTTAAACCTTCCAGATTTTCTAAATACTTACATTACTTGCAAACTTTCTGCCGTTAAATTATTCCACATAATCTCATTTGCCTGAAGATTTTCATTTTCTTCTAGTAAGGAAATATCAAACTCAATTTCTTGCTCTTTAGCAGCCGTTGTTCTAGTAAAGCATGCCAAATAATTTTGATCAAAATAAACATACTATCATAATATATCTTAGTATGTACCAAAGGCAGACTATTTGTTCTTATCCAAAATTATGTCAACAAAGTAAACACAAATAGAATAAATTAAATTAAACCACAAGCATCAATGCTCTAGTCATGTAATTTCAGTCTTAGTTGTCTCATTTTTAGAATGCAGATATTAACTTGTTTTATTCCTGTGACCATAGCAATGAGTATAAAATAAGATGATGCACACATGGAAAAATAATTGGTGCATCATAAAGTTTAATACACATAAAAGTCATAGTCTTATTATTATATAAATGTTAAAAAGAAAATAAAAGTTTATGAATTAAATATGGCTTTAAGAAATGATGTTACAACTGAAAAATTTTTAAAGATCATTATATAAATTAAATAGTTATCATTATTGAGAAAGGACTTTGAAAATAGACAAGCTAATCTGAAATATCTGTTGTCCTAACAAGTTCTTACTATTTCTTATCTTAATTTGGTTAAATATTACATGGTAGAAGAAAAAAATAATGATATCCAAAATACTGAAAGAGGAATGAAAATATCATACATACCTGTGAACATCTATGAAATTATTGTATTCTGTGCTAGGATCTATCTGTTCAACCGACATTTGAATCTCTTTATGGACATTCACTATTTCCTCTGTAACAAGACTGGTTATCTGGCTGTATTCATCAAATATACTTTTTCTGAAAACAAAAATAAAATTTTACAACATTTCAAAGTTTATCAAGGGAAACAAAGGCCCAAAAAGGATTCAGAACAATAAACATAATACATGTAACATTAATATTTACAGATGGTGGTTCCATGCATCACCTTATTTTATACACCTGGATAGTAAAGAGATTATACAAACGTACAGATTAACAACATGCATTTGATATAACATAATAACTGCAAATGATCTAGAATAAGACATTACCTTTTCCAACAGGTATTTGACATGTTCAAAATGTAAAGTCAGTGTTGTGATGATCACTTTCTATTTCTAAACATTATCATAGAAATATTGGATTCCATAACATGGAACTGTGGATCAACTCCTGTCTCTTTAACATTTCTTTCCAGTGTCTGCCACTTCTTCACATGCCCTACCTCTTGGTCCTTCTTTTGCTCCTGGGCCTCCGCTCTTTTTTGTATACATAATTAGAGAGTTCAACGAGTTCTATATCTTCAATGACATCTATATCTCTCCTCCTGACCTCCAGTTAGTAGCAATAAAGTCATAAAATTTATTAGCCTTACTTAATAAATGCAAAAGGAAAAACTCTTGTGTTGCAAAGACCCAATCACTAACTTAAGAACGCTACGCTATAAAAATATACTATTAGTTATTAGTGGCCTCAACAAGAAGTATGGACAGACAAGCTCATCCTGCATATGTCCAAATAAATATAAGGCATTGTTTGTTTCTCTTTTCCGAGATCATCACTTATAAAAAAGTAATCTTTACAAAATTTCTCTTATTATGAAGTATTCTCTCAATTATGTTATTTTAAATAGCAATATATTATTTGGATAAAAAAAAATTAGATTTAAACTGCTTCAAGAAATGCCAGTTTGGAATGATTACAGAAATCACCTGACAGACACAATTTAAAGAAAAGGGGGAGGCAGAGAAATTTAATAGAAATTCAGGAAATAACACTGATGCTACAACCTCATAACTGAAAGTACTGAATGGTACAAATATAAATGAGGCTACCTAGACAACTCTTATAAAGCAATACAGTAAGTGGTTAAGATGTGCAAATCACTAATATTCACCTTTAAGATAAATGGGGGGAAGAAAGGAAGAAGTCTCCTAACGTTATATGAATGAGTACTTAAGACATCAGACTCAATTTCAGTGATATCATCATGCTTGGATTTTTTAAATGTCAGATCGAAAATAATTTATCAGAAGGTAAACATAATAAGCTGTGGTAAACTATCATATGTCTCAAAAAGATGTTCTAGTGACAATGCAGATACTATAATTGAAGACTGATGAAAAAATATTGATTCTTGAAATGAGAGTAGGAAAGGAAATATTTCTGAATCAACAATATGTAAAGTAGACATAACTAAATTTATGAATATTTTAAGTAGAAATTTCACTATTTTATGAACATTCTTAAAACTTTATTCAAGTTGACTAAAAACACTTTATCTTCTTATTGGTAAAATGGAGGATGATCTAAATCAGCTAATAAGGGAAATGAAGTCTACCACAGGACGGTTTTTTTCTGTTGTCTTGAATCGATGTGTATAGTAAATGTGTGTGCACTGGACTTACAGACCAGAGCATATTGATAGCCCCTTGAAGGCAGAAATTGTGGCTTACTCATCTCTATATCTCCAAGACCCAGGCAATAAACATTTGCTGATTTTGATCTCATACAACAAGATGACAAATAAACCTTCAAAAAATTCTTTCCTTCGAGCTTCTCAGTTGCTCAAGACTTAAACACTCAACTATTTGGAGACAGATATCCACTTCTTAACACTTGTCAACTAATGATTTTTTTTTCATTTAAATTTCCAGCTAACTGGAGCAAAACAGAAACATAAAAGAAGATGGGCAATTCTTGGGGCTACCTAGAAAGTTGAGGAGATGAGCATAAACTGAAGGAACCCCAAAAGTAAAAACTCAAGACTAAGGTAAAACAGGCCTGAAATATCCATTGGACTGGCTCAATAAGGAAGCTTACAAAACATAGACAACTTTTATAAAAAACTTTACTACGAGAGAAAATAACATCAAAATCATTTTGTGTAAAATAAGAAATGTATCTTACAGTGCTTTTATCATTTCTTCTTGCATTTTTTGTAAGGAGTCCAGAAGCAAAGGAAGTGTGGTGTCATAATATTGATTCTGATGAAGCTGTGCCCCTTTCAATGCCAATACATACTGATTATGTAACATATGAAGTTTCATTGTGGCTTTGTCGTAACGTTCCTTGGCCTTTTCTGTTTCTCTCCCTGAAGAAGTTGTTGAAGAAATTTAGCAGAGATAAAAAAAAAAAGTTTTATCTTTATTGCATGCAAACTGGGTTACTACTATTTTGTTATTTCACATATTTTATGAATAACCAAAATTTACTGAACACATACTATGTGCTCAGCTCTATGCAAAGTACTATTTATTTGCTAGAACTTTGTACAGAGACTACACTGAAGGAAGCACGCACTGCAGTAAATGTTTGGTGAGTAAAGGCTGATGTACAATTGTTTGTAAAATTGTACAGATTAATATGAGCATTATCATCTTCAAGGAGCTTACACCAAATTGGAACAACAATACACATGAATTGTATAACCAAAACAACAAGAAAGTTTGAAGTAATGTTAAGTTTTGATCTCTATGTTTGAGATATCAATCAGGACAAGGGAAGTCAGAGGAAACTGTAAAGAAAACAAACCTTAAAAGATGAGGCAAGTCTGGAAAGGTATAAGAAAGACAGAATAGACAATAATTCCTCCCTCTTGCCTTCTTTTTCTCCTTTCTTCCTTCCTGTCATTCAATGAATGTGATTAACTGATCACCACCAGGAACTGTGCTAAACATTGAGAATTCAGTATTTGGCAAAACAGAGTCCTTGACATAGAGCCCATGGTCTGGTGATTTTGAATACTGAGTGAAAACATGGAGAGAATAAGCAATGTTGTATATGCAAGCAAAGAAACAAGCTAAAGAGAGCAAGTTTTGAAGTAAAGGAAATATGTCTGTATATGTAGGGCAATTTTAGGTTGTGAATAACTTGGAAATCAAGCAGAGAAAATAAGACAATGTGGGAGAAGTCTTGCAGAAAATGATAATATTATGAACTAAAACTACTTCTGGTTCCTTTACTACAATCATTCGGAAAATATTTACAGATTGACAATATAAATTAATGACTATATAAATAAATGAAAATTTTAAGCAGATCTTCAATTTTTGATGCAAACTGAACAAATATTTCTTGTCAATTATTTAGACTTAGGAATAAACTTTTCAAAATATTACTAATTTTGCCCTCTTTCCAAGGAGAGTCCGGCAAATGAATCTTCTCCCCAAAATAAATCTTCTGTTGAGAATTTTTGACTCCAGAGGCTCTCCTCTGCTGCCACTCTGTTTAGGCTCAACACCCAACTGAGTATTCCCTATAGACAATAGTCAGAAAAGCACTCTCTATCGGAGAATGTCTCTAGCCCACAGCCAAAAGAAGAGAAAAACTCAGGGTTTTTGCAGAGAGGAGACCTCAGACCTCCCCAGATCATGCCAGGGTAGAGCAACAGAATGAGAAGAACAGCTCCCTTGCCTTTCTCTTTACTTCTCTAATTCTGACGCACAGGAACCACATCCAGCTAATGAAAAAGGAAACAAACCTTTCCAGCTGACTGGTATGTCTCTACTGTAACCAACAAATTCTAGTGTTTCCCAGTATTAGAACTACCAGTGACTTCTCCTAGGGACGTGCACATAATTATTTTACAGAGCGTAATTCTCTACCCATAGTCCATTAGTCGGTTCCTGCACATGGGGATGCTAATAATTGTCCAAGTTAGTTGCAAAATGTTGCCCTATATAGCCTATTTCACTTTATAACATAAAGAACTTCTCGATGAGAAAATAATTTAATCACCAGAGTATCTTTTCTAACCCCTCTCACTGCTGGCTGGAAAGAGATTCTAACACTAGAGTGGGAAGATAGAAGCAAATATATTAATTCAGTTCTGTAGCGAAAGGAACAGAAAAAAATATTAGCCACTAAAGAAGTGGGTTTTCTCATTTTTTGACTACAACACACAGGATAATATATTTATGTCATGAACCAGTAAATAATCATACAAATTTTAAAATGTATAACTGAAATAATAAATTCACAAAATAATCCTTCCCCTTACTATGAAGGATGCCCTGCAATTTTTTTTTAATTCTACTGTTTGAATTTTGAATTTTTTAAGATATTCATTCATTCAGAAAGCAATACATTTTTTTGCCTAAGTTATATAAATCCCTAGAGAAGTTTTAACTCGCTCTGTATGGCACTAGGGATAATTTACTTTTTTTAACTTAGCAATTAATAAATCTCTTCAATAATACTAATCACGAATGATTTTTAACATTCTCAGGAACACATTCTCTTACATGTTCAGTTACTATAACAAGTTTTTTTCATAAAATACTATATTTATTTACCCACAAACATTGCTAGGTAACATTCTTCTTACAGAAATACATTTACAAGAAAATCCCCAAGAGTCAATCCAATTGATATATCTACGGCCAGCCCCGCAGCTGTCCTCTAAAATGGCAAGCCCTTTTTCTCCCTACCCTACACAAGTCAGGAGAAGACTCCTATATGAAGCTGACACTCAAGCTCCAAAACACGTACCCAACCAAATAGGAACCAATCTTTTGGCAGGGAGCTAAATCACATTAATGCCTGAATGAGACTGCAAGTCCATGAACATCCGCTGCAGAAGCTGCCGGAGCAGCCCTTTCTAAGGCCTTTTTCTTTGGGGTTTTTTGTTTTAATTTACCAATTTAACCTAGTTTAACTTTCTGTTACTTGAAATTCAACAAATTCTAACAATAGACAGTTTAAAAAGTCAGGGACAATTATGCAGATAAATTAATTCCAAGTAATAAAGTTTTCTAGAGTCCACATGTTCATAATAAGAAAATAAGACAAGTAGTTACCAGAAAAGAATATTTAAGTACTTTGTTCTAATTTGTTCATTTTTATTTTAAGTTCAAAAAGTATAACTAGTGAATTCAATGAATTCCATATTTTATGTCACTTTTTACAAAATATTTTTATATGAATACTTTTTATATGAATTCTATTATTCCTAATTAATCACTTGGATTTTTTTAGTATAACTTCAGGAGTCAAGCTCTCCATACAAACATTTTCATAGAGACAGTTAAACCATTTAAACCACCCATCTGTCCCCCTATTTGCACAGATTTTTAAACTGCATGCTACCCATCTGTCTTTCTTGCTGGTGCAGAATGATTCACTGAATATGCAACACTCAGCTCACGAAGATTTTATAATCCAAAATAACATTAGAAAAGTTAAGAATGTCCCAGATACTTTTTTTCTTTATCAGATATGGTATATGACAAACAACCTGAAGAAGACTATTATAGCCAAAATCTAATTATCAACAACTTAGTGGTCATTAACACAATTGAGAAGAAAATTAAATGCCTTTGAAAACATCCAAGGCAGAACCCATTCCCTTAAAATACTACTACTAACAAATTCTTTAAAAACTGCTTTGGGTTTAAAACTGAATTTGAGGGTATGTTTTAGTAGGGTTTATTGGTTTGTTTGGTTTTTGTACTCTACTGCTCACATACACTTGTACACTTGGTTATAAGCTGTACTTGTACATGCACACAATTGATCGATTGATCAATTTTTCTATCTATATCTCCCTCCCCCCGCCTCCCTCGTAGGTATGGACAAAAAGTTTCAAAAACATGCTCACTTTCCATGATTTGAAAAGCGATTCCATTGTACTCTTCCTGATTTGTTTTAAAATAAATATTAAGGGTGCCACAGAGACTATAAGGAAATTCAAGAAATGGTACTACTGTGAAAACCAAAGTTACAAATAAAATTTTTAAAATTTCCATTCACTTTACAAAATATATTGCAAAAAAATCTATCTAACGTGATTCTTGCCACATAGCTTTTTGATTCAGAATATCTAGATCACTATTATACTTTCTTAACTTTTAAATAACCACATTTGAGCTTAAAATTAATGTGAAGTACACAGAGTGAATAAAATCTAGTGACAGACACAGAATTATACCCCTACTGCTGTACGCTTTTTTTTAAATGATGAGAGGCATTGACACAGGGCAAGGAGTTGTTCTACATGTCAATTAACAGGGAGGAAAACATCCAATTTTCCCTCGGCATAATGAAATTCACAAAGAGATTGAATTATAATTCTTTTGTCACCACTTGTTGACAAATCTGTTTAATGTTTCTAATAACAGAGTGTGTATACAACATGTTATGCCATAAACAATATCATGAAGCTAGCAAAACTCAATTATGTAAGTTTGACATTTACAAAAGACAGGCTAGACTACTTATTAAGCTAGTCCAGAAAGTCAAGTATTGTTTATTATAAACTTCTGAGGTGCTTATTATTTGTTAAATATTATAGTGGAAAGTCTCCTGATAATAAATAAGAAGTGATTATTTCCCAAAAGTAAAGTGCCTGCAAGTATACTATGCTTTGATTCAAATACGTAAACATTCTACTATCTTACTTTTTTCCTTTCTTTCAAAGCATTCTTCCTGACCTATACAATTTTTACTTATTACTCTAAGTAAGAAGAAAATAATGGGAATTCATCTTAATTTATGAGTTATGTAGGCCAAATGTCCACATATGTTTTTTCACATGGAAGTTAAAATTCAAGTATAATATGTGGGAACAGTGACTGAGCCACCTATATTACTCAGTGCTGTTCTGACAATAACAAAGTTAAGAAGTCAATTTTCATCTGGGCTTCTTTGATTAGCTGTGCAACCCAAGCAAGTCATTTAATCTAAATTTTAGCTTTTAATTTTTAATCCCAGGAGTTAAATTATCTACCTTTCTCAATTCATTGGGTTGTGATGGAAATCAAATGGCATTAAATTGTCAAAATGCACAGTTAACAGCAAAGGCTAAAGAAGACAGAATTTGGAGAGCTGAAACAAACCTTTCTGATTATATGTTCCTATAAAGCATTAAAAAATACAATAGGTGCATCCATACTGTGCTACTTTTAATAAATTTCCAAGTATAAGAAAATTTGACATATCTATCAAGAAATATTTATTGAACATGCATTATAGGTTTTAAACTGTTCGAAGAACTAAAACAGTCATATTTTATTTAAAAATTCAACATAAAATACCTTTAGAGGGCAAGCTCTCTAACTCTATGCAATATCGTTTTCTTGCATATAGTGATTACTAGATTCAATTGACCCACAGCATTTTAATAACCAATAAATGGAATAATATGCCATGTTCAAATTTATAGTCTATGGTGTAACAAAGATGCGAATGGGGGATTCTGCGTAGCTGGGTTGGGGCACATATCTGAATTCTCAATCTCCCACATATCATCTAAAAATATAATAAAGAACAAAAAGAAAAACAAATAAAACCCACACCGTCAGCATAACAGACAGAGAACATCTAAATTTTAAATAGTCTACGAGTATAAAAATAAACACCAAATCTTAGCAAATGATCTCTCAGCCTCCCATAAAGCCTTCATGGACACCAAGAGCTGTTCTGAAAAAAAGAAAAATGCACTAAGGAGAGAAGAAAAAAGCTAGCAAGCAATATGCTTAAGACTGATCTAAGACTACCATCAGAAACAGAAGGTCCACTCCACATGTGAAAATACTGAAAAAGTGTACTGGTAGATCACAGAACTGACTAAAAGAAAGGGACTTGAGAGTGCACATGGAAGGCAAGGGGAGCAGTCTTAAAAGGTAACACTCCAGAGGGCAAAATGGTTAAAATGAAGGAATTTTGGAAGCTGAAAGGAAAAAAGAAGAGAGGAAAACTTAAAATCCTGTGGAAAATAAAAATAAATAAATAATAGGACACATAAATCTTTGTTAAGAACCTGAAGTGTATGAGATTTTACCCTACTTGCAAGCTAACAAACTAGCCTGCCTCAATTTCATGAATGAAGTCAGAAGACAAAAGACTCCTGGGACAGAGACAAAGGACAGCTATTTCTCACAGCAATACCAGTAGATAAGAGTATCATCATTTGTGAACAGAAACAAAAACAAGAAAAAACCCACCAGGAAGAAAGTCAACTGACAACCGACAAACTAGTAGAAAATACGTGCACCGTGCATAACAAGTTATGGGATATTCATTGCAATATATTAAAAAATTCTTTAAAATTTTAAGGAAAAAAAGATCAAAAACACAAAGAAAAATGGACAAAAGATAACTGACAAAAAAATAAATACTTTAAAATGTACCTCAACCATATAAAAAGGTCAACCTCACTCCCTCACTCATAATGAAATGCAAACTAAAATTACAAGATGCTGTTTCTTACCTACAAAATTGACAAATACTCTGTTTTGGCATAGGTGTGGAGAAACAGATACTCTTATACATTTCTGCTGGGAATACAAATTGGTAGAATCCTTACAGAAGGAAATTCGGCAATATCTAACAAAACTCATACACATTTATCTTTTAACCCCGTAATCACACTTTTAGGAATTTATGCTTAAGATATTCCTCTAACAATATAAAAAGAAACCACATGCAAAAGGTTATTCATGGTAGTAGTGTATATAATTGGAAAAATTAGAAATAAACTACATGTGCATTACTAGGAAAGTGCTTGAATAAACTTATAATAAAGTACTATGCAGCAGTTAGAAAGAATGTGAAAGATGGGGCTGGCCCAGTGGTGTACTGGTTAAGTTCCTGCATTCCACTTCAGCAGCCTGGGGTTTGCTGGTTCAGATCCCAGGTGCAGACCTACCCACCACTTATCAAGTCATGGTGTAGCAGATGTCCCACATATAAAATAGAGGAAGATGGGCACAGATGTTAGCTCAGGGCCAGTCTTCCTCAGCAAAAAGAGGAGGATTGGCAGCAGATGTTAGCTCAGGGCTAATCTTCCTCAGAAAAAAAAAAAAAACAGAAACACACATAAAACAAGGTGATGTATCGATCAATGTTAAAAATGTTGTGACCTTGCTTACAAGGACCTAGTCCCTTATGTTATGACCACTAGGGGCAAAGCTAATTTAGTGTTCACAATGATTTTATATAACATTATTACCGTAAATAACAAGAATCAATTGTATATTCAGAATTTGACTGCTTCTCATCACCTCTGTTGCTACCACCCAGGTGCAAGCCACTAAGAGCCCTTGCCTGGATTACTCCAATAGCCTGGAAGTTGGCCTCCTCACTTCCATCTTTCCCCCACTCCTCAGACTATTCTCAACAAAGCTACCAGAATTATCCTGTTAAAATGTTAGTTCATGTCATTCCTCTGCTCAAAACCTCCAATGCTTTCCCATCTGACTCAGAGTAAAAGCCAAAATGTTTTAAAAGAATACCAAGATCCTGCATAATCTGTGCCTCCCTTACCACTCACCATCATTCTTCCTCTCTGATCTCATTTCATACCTTCACACCTTTCCTTTATTAATCCCTCAGCTCCAGCCACACAGGTGTCTGTACTACTCCTCACATACGTCAGACATGATCCCATCTCAATGACTTTGTTTTGGTTTTTTTCTCTCTATAGATTACTCTTTGCCCCAGATAATAACATGGTTCACTCCTTTATTTAAATGTCTCTTTCTCCATGAAACCTAACCTGATCATCCTCCCATATCTACCTACCATATTTTCTCCATCATACTTATCACCATCTAACATACTACATGGCCTGAGCATGGAGCCATCAAAGGAGGAAGGGCCACACAGACAGCCAGAGCCAAAGCACCCCACCCTATTTCTGGTTTTCCTGTGCTGTAAACAACAAATTTATTCTTTAAGATAAGAAGAATAATAGTAATAACATACTATATGTTTCACTTATTTATTAATTGGCTATCTTCTGCTCTAAAATGTAAGGCTAAGGGAGGCAGGGATTTTTATGTATTCTGTTATCTACACTATCCCTAATGCAAATAACATTGCTGGGCACATAACAAGAAAATGCATGAATTGATATAGTTCTTATTTCAAAGAAATAAATTTAAACTTAAAATTTTTAAAAAATTAAAAGTTACAGAAAGATTACAATTTTACCTTCTGCATCTGTTTATATCATCTTTCTAGTAATCAAGTCCAAAACTAATATTGTTAAGGAGCTCACCTATAAAATATAGAGGAAAATCAGCAATGGATATAACTTCTCTTAATCACTTTGTATATGAAACCTAGCTTTGTTTATTTAATAAAACTAAGCAAAGTGGGAACAAATCAAATTATTGTGTTTTCATTTTATTTTTAGGAAGTTATCTGTAGAATATAAATGAATCATGTAGTATATTCCACCCCTCATAATTTTTTTCTTTTTTAAAGATTGGCACCTGTGGGCCAGCCCCGTGGCTGAGTGGTTAATTTAGCGCACTCCGCTGCAGGCAGCCCAGGGTTTCGTCGGTTCGAATCCTGGGCACAGACATGGCACTGCTCATCGAGCCAGGCTGAGGCAGCATCCCACATACCACAACTAGAAGGACCCACAACTAAGAATATACAACTATGTGCCTGGGGGCTTTGGAGAGAAAAAGGAAAAAACTAAAATAAAATCTTTAAAAGAAAAAAAAAAAAGATTGGCACTTGCACTAACATCTGCTGCCATTATTTTTTCTTCTTTTTCTCCCTAAAACTCCTGGGGTACAAAGTTGTATATTCTAGTTGTGAGTGCCTCTGGTTGTGCTATATAGGACTCTGCCTCAACATGACCTGATGAGCAGTGCCATGTCCACACCCAGGATCTGAACCAGGGAAACTCCGGGCCACCGAAGCAGAGCGTGCAAATTTAACCACTCAGCCAGCGGGCTGGCCCCTCCTCAGAATATTTTAGCATGTAATGAGAATATTATAACTGCCACTCCAATTTCTGCAGCTTTAACCCAATGCAAACTAGATTAATAACTAAGAGTGCCATTACTCTTTATGATCTTATAAAGTTCTTATCATATTAAGCTCCATATAGAAAAACATTCATCCCATAAGTTAGCTGCGGATGCATCATGTACTAATAAGTAACTTCAAAAAGAGAGAAACCCTCTCACTTTCAGGTCACTTCAATAGTGATGATTGACAAACATAGCCTGAACTCTACTTTGGTCTTTAGCAAATTCTGTATCCAAAATGCATTTTTTTCATATGTTGAACTGGGAGGTAAATTTGAATTTCAGAATATTTTTCTAGAGGACATCCATACATCATCCACAGATGACTCTGATTTTTAAAAACCTCCAAGATTTAGACATTATCAAATAAGAAGGCCAGTTGCCATTCTTGGTGGCTTTAAATGAGGAAATGAACTAAAGAGCCGTTAAAAAGTTGTATTCATTTTTTTTAAATTTGGATTTATTTAAACACAAATTTAACCATCTGTCTCAAGTCTGGACTCATTTCACGCTGGTTATCATAATTAAAGTACTCTAAAGAGACAACTTAATGGATCTAATCAATTTTAATTGGCATAAAATATCACAGAACTATTCATAATGCATGTAGAGGCAATTTGAGAAAATCTACTTCCCAATTATAGAAAAATTTACTTTTGAATGAGACTTGTAGCTAATTCCCCACAGTTCCAGCAGTAGGCACCCTCTTACTCTGTTTGCTTAGGATAAATGAGGGCTTGTAAATAATCAGGGAGTTACCAATCCCTTAGCACTCTTTTTTGTTTCTCACAAAGAAAGAAGAATTTGTTTCCCTACTCTTGTTATAAAGTAGGTGAAGAGAGCTCCTTTCAAACTTTTCTAGACTGACTGGTATGGGCAGGTGTAATGTGGAGTAGCTCATCATCTTGTCTTGTTTCTTCCTCCTGAATATCATGTGTGATAAAGCAGAAGCAGTTAGACTTCTACCCATGTAAAAGAAGCCCCCACAAATGCTTTTGTGAGTATTTTGAGGTTTGGTAAATATAAAACTTTAAAGTAATTCTAGACATCAGAATACATAACTATGAGGCAGTTGTTTTGAACATCTTTTCTGATACTTCAGTATATCTTCAAGTAAACTATAAAACTTCAAAGCAAAATCATATTTAAATTCACTTAATTCAATACTATATGCTTCAATATGGTATTGCTTACATTTATAAAATTACCACACACTTACTCTTAAAAAATATTTTTCAACTTTGCAAAAAAAGTACCACATGGCATAAGAACAAAGGGCTTGTGTGTAGATATATAGGTAAAGACGATATATATTTTCTACAACATAAAAGTGGGGGGTTACCATGAGACAAAAAATATCTGGGAATGAATAAACTCATACAACTCTCAGAACAAATGAGAAAGGAAGATGAAGTCCACTAAGACTCTAAAACTTAAGTTAATGTGTCAAATAGGTCCATGGAAGATTTAAGAAAAGTTTCAAATCATAATAATTCAGGCAAAATCTATAATGCCTGAGATGAAAAATGCAATGCATGGATTAAAGGCAGATCAGACACTGTAAAAGATAAGATCAGTAAACTTGTAGACATAGCCATAGAAACTAACCAAAATGAAACAGAAAGATAAAAAGACAAGTGAAAGGAATGAGCAGAGCATCAGTAGGCTATGAGACAACTACAAGCTGCCTAATAAACATGTAACTGGAGTCTCCAAAGGAGAGCAGAAAGAGAGGTGGAGACAGAAAATATATGTGAAGAAATAACAGCTGAAAGTTTTCCAAATTTGATGAAAACTATAAACTCTCAGATACAAGAAGCTCAAAAACCAAAAAGACAAGGGGAAAAAGAAATAACACTACAGCAAAGTACAGCATGATCAAATTGCTCAAAACCAATGATGAAAAGGAAATCCTAAAAGCTGCCAAAGGAAAATAAAACATGCAGAACAACAAAGATAGGATTATAGGATTAGATTTCTCCTTGACATGACACTAGAGCAACATCTTTAAAGACCTGAAAGGAAAAAAGAAACTCCCAAAAGAGAATTCTATACCCAACAAAAATATATTTCAAAAATGAAGGTGAAATAAAAACTTTTTCAGATGTACAAAGGCTGAAAGAATTTATTACCTACAGACTTACATGACAAGAAATGGTAAAGTAGGTCATTCAGGTAAAAGTAAACTGATACCAGATGTACTAAAGAATGCTAGAAAATATAACTACATGGATAAACATATGAGACATTTTGCTACAATTTCAAAGATAACTGAATGTTTAAACAAAAACAAAAACATTAACAATATAGTGGAGTTTAGAATATTTGCAAAAGTAAAATATATCAAAACAAGAGCACAAAGACCAAAGACTAGACTATTCTAAGGGTCCCATTATATGTAAAGTGATATCACTTGAAGGTATACCATGGTAAATTAAGCATAAAACAAAAAGTTATATCCAATGTGGAAAAAAGGAGATAAAAAGGAATCTTAAGAAAATTTTTCAATTAATCCAAAAGAAGGCAGAAAAGAGAAAAAGGAGAATAAAGAACAGATGGAACAAAGAGAAAACTGCAAGATGACAGATTTAAACCCAACATTATCAAAAATCATGTTAAATATAATCTAATCATCCCAATCAAAATTGAGAGATTATCAAGAAGAAAGCAAGACCTAACTATATGTTGCTTACAAGAAATGTACTTCAAAAATAAAGACTGAAATAGGTTAAAGTAAGTGAATGAAAAAAGAATACACAAATAAACACTACTTAAAGTAAATCTGGAGTGGCTGTATTAATATTAGATACAATGGACAACACAGCAAAGAACTAAAGGTCACTTCATAATGACAAAGAAGTCAAGTCATCAGGAGGATATAAGAATAGTGACTGCTTATACAACTAACAACAGTTTCAAAATACATGAAGCAAAAAACTGACAGAACTATGAGGAGAAACAGACAAATCCACAATTACAGGGGAAGATTTCAATTGCCCTCTCTCAATAAGTGACAGAAAAAGTACACAGAAAATGAGTGAGAACATAAAAAATTTTAATAACACTATTAACCAACTGGACCAAGCAAACAATATAAACCACTTGAACCAACAATAGCAGAATACATATTTTTATTAAGTGAACATGAACTATTTACCAAGACAGACCACACTATGGCCTATATAACATGTAAAGACAAATTTAAAAGGAATAAAGTCATAAAAAGAATATTCTCAGACCAAACGGAATTAAATTATAAACCAAAAATAGAAACATCTCTAGAAAAAATCCCAAAACTTTAGGAAACCAAATTGTAGACTTCTAAATAATCTATGGATCAAACAAAAAAAGAAAAATAAAATTAGAAAGTATTTTGAACTGAATGAAAATGAAGACAAAATACATAAAAATTTATGGAATGTTGCTAAAAGAGTACTTATAGAAATTCATAGCACAAATTCCTGTATTACAAAGAGATAGTTCTCAAATCAATAATCTTAGCTTCCACATTAATAAAATAGAAAAACTGGTAAAAACTAAGCCTAAAGAAAGCAGAAGGAAGGAAATAATAAAGATTAGAACATAAATCACTTA
Organism: Equus przewalskii; assembly: GCF_037783145.1. Lineage (NCBI taxonomy): Eukaryota > Metazoa > Chordata > Mammalia > Perissodactyla > Equidae > Equus > Equus przewalskii. The sequence goes on from NC_091843.1 coordinate 61,498,248, forward strand.
AATAGAAAGCAAAAAATATAGATAAAAATTGAAGACAAAAGCAGATCTGTAGCCAGAATGATTAGGAAAGAAAGAGAGGAGACACAAAGTAACAATATTAAGAATGAGAAAGAAAATATCACCACAGATTCTACAAATATAAAAGGTGAATAAGGGAATATTATGAACAACTTAATGCCAATAAATTCAACAACTTAAATGAAACGGACAAATTCCTTGGAAGATACAATCTACTAAAACTCAAGCAAAAAGAAACAGATAAACTAAATAGCCCTATATCAATTAAAGAAATTGAATTTATAGTTTAAAAACCTTCACAGAAAAGGAAAAAATAAAAATAAGCAGACCCAGAGGGCTTCACGAGTCAATTCTACCAATGTTTTAGAAGTATTACCAATTGAACACAAATCTCACTAGAAACTTGAAGAGAGGGTAATCATGCAGAGGACAGCATTACCCTTCTGTGAAAATGAGACACCTACATTACAAGAAACAAAGACAGAAATGAAAAGTTATAAACAAAAACTTAGCCAATCATATGCAACAATATGAAAAATGATAACATATCATGACCAAGAGGAGTGAAGTTGATATAACATTTCAAACACATGAAAATCAATCAAAATAATTCACCATATCAAACTTAAAAGAAGGAAAAGTATTCATCTCAATAGATACAGAGAAAGCATTTGACAAAAGCCAACACACATTCTAACTCACAAATAGAAAGAAATTTCTCCAATCTGAAAAAGAAAATCTTTGAAAAACTACAGGTAACTTAATACTTAATGGTGTACGACTTTCCCCCTAAGTTTAGGAAAAGGCAAATATGTTTCCTCTTTCTACTTCTAACCAACAGTTCTAGCTAGGGCAATTAGGCTAGGGGAAAAAAAAAAAAAAAAAAACCTAGATTGGAAAGGAAAGGTAAAACTGTCTTTATTCATAGACAATATGATCCTGCAGGAGTTCTCTTGTGAAGTCACTTATTCTTTCTAAGGATGATATGATGGCAAATTTTTCCCACATTTACAGCTATTATGTCAGAACCTTAGTTCAGATATAAGCTTCATGGATTCACAAAATTGTTTCATGACTAAACCTAATCATGTGTTTAACTAAAAGTATTCAGAACTTAATCTGCAATAGGACAGGAATACCTGTGTATTTTGCATTCAAGAACTTGTTATTCTATGCTGCTATCAAGAAACACTCTAAATTATTCAGCTCAATAAGCTAAAATTATCTTGGTTGTTCTCAGTGTACATGTTATAAACAAAAATCAATAGACTAACGTCCAAATTAGTCCAAGTCAATTTAAGACAAATATTTGCTCTCTCAACACAGCAGAGAGCAAAACACATTTACTATTTAAGGTATATTACCAAAGAAGATTAACTAAAATTATGCTATATTCATATTGCAAATCAGTATTAAATTTTGCATTAGACTGAACATAAATTAGTGTTTCTTTGGACATAAATTCTAACATTCAAAACTTAAAGTATTTTGCGTAATCCATACAGCAGAGGTCCGGAGTTTGCAATTTCAGCATCAACCCAGCCTTCTTGCTGATCTACTACTGTTGCTGAACCTCCAGTTGCAGTAATGGAGCCCTTGACTCTGAACCCATTCTCCATCAAATCCAGAATTTAACCCATACCACAGGAATTATTTCCAGATCCTGTCTCCTCCAAAGTCTTGTCTTCTCCAGCTGAATGCTATATGTCAGACTGGGGTTTTAAATAGCTTTTCCAAGACCTCCTAACACTCTGGGTGCTGGAGCCACAGCTTGGGTATCCACTGCCAGTGCCCCAGTAATCATTAGGGCCCATTTCAGAAATGCCTTGGTCTGGCCTATCCAGATGAACTAGGGTTCTGACATAAAGCCTGTAAATGTTGGAAAAATTTGCTGTCACATCACCCTTATACAGAGTAAATAACTTCACAAAAGAACTCCTACCTCCTTGTTACACACAGAAGCAATTTGAAAACAGGAACAAAGTTTTCAAAAATATAATTTTACACTTTTTCATGTAAAATGAGTATATAATAGTTCTGATTATAAAAGACAAATGTACATATGTCTCATGCATAAAAAATTATACATAAGAACTTACTTTAAAAACTAAATTGATTTAGTGGGAATAATAAAATTCTTAAAAATAGGAAAATACTATCACTAATACCTTTAGAAAGAGAAATGTAAATAAACTCGCACGTTTTAACTTCAGGAAACTCAGTCAAATGATACGCCTCTTAAGACTAACTAAAATTAAGATCTTCAGATTTTCTAGTTGCCTCCCTAGTATTAATACAACACTAAATGGTGTTTTATCCAGATCAAAAGTAATAAAGAACAATTATTATCCGTGAATAACCTTTGATAATATAAGCATTAGGAATAAGAACTATTTAGAATTTTATTATGTCATCAGGATTATATCTCATTTTTTAAATAAAAATAAACTGTATCATTAAAAATAGGTATCAGAGGGACTGGCCCTGTGGCCTAGTGGTTAAGCTCTGCACGCTCTGCTTCGGTAGCCAGTGTTCAGTTCCCAGGCCCACCTACACTGCTAGTCAGCAGCCATGCTGTGGCAACAACCCACATACAAAATAGAGGAAGATTCGAACAGATGTTAGCTCAGGGCAAAAGTTCCTCAAGCAAAACAAGAGGAAGATTGGCAACAGGTGTTAGCTCAGGGCAAATCTTCCTCAGCAAAAAAACAGATATCAGAAAGACTTGGGAGTAATTACGTAATTCTTTTTCTAACTAATCATTCTCCAAAAGATACAGACCTAGTGTAAGATACTTAACACAGCTGGATTACAATACAGTTGGATTAAGTCATCACTTGCTCTGGGTGAATTTAAATATGGATATTTATAATATAGAGCACTAATTTGAGAATGCTAACTAGGCATTAAGTAACGAACTTTATAAAATTAACTACTTTTGACAGATTGACTAGTAATGTTTACTGTACAAAACTATTTCTAAATTATTCTTGATGATTTAGCAAAGAATCCCTTATACAAAAGCTACATTTTGAAACAGGTTAAGACTTGGGAGTCCCCAAGTTAGAATATCAACTAGAAATGGGTAAGCTCCTTGAATGCCTAAGAAATACTGTTTGAATCTCAGTAACTTAAAGATAGCAAGTGCTCAGTAAATATTTCTTGATTATCTAAAGCAGTCTTTAAAATAACAAAAGAATAATAATTAGGTATATGAAGTTTGAAAATCTATGAAATAATCATACAATCTTGGAACTTACATCCAACAATATATGACTCCAATCTATGATCTTGCCACTATGCCATTCTTTTCTTTTCTTCACTTAAATAACTTAGATAATTGAACTACAGAATCATTTTAAAAGATATATTTACATTAATAAAGAGATCATAATCTCCAAACACTGGTTGGGGTACATGAAAAATAAGTAAAAATAAGAAAACTGTGAACATGAATTCATCTTCTCTTAAAAAGCAATAGAAACAGTGCAAGAAGCAGAAACATGAAGTAAATGTGGGAGGGGTAGGGACAAGGAGAAAGGCAGACAAAGTAAAAGTTGGAAGGAAGATAGGGAGGAGAAGGGGGAAAAGGAGGGAAAGAAGGAGAGGGACAGAGAGAAAGGAGAGGTAGGAAGCTGGGAGGAGCAGAAGCAGGGGGAGAAGGGAGGCAGAAAGGGAGGAAGGAAGAACTGCATGTCAATCAGTGTCTCTTCTAGTCTGTTGGGAATAACAACAAAACACAGTGTTTTCATTGTGCAAGATACATCCAAATGCAGGAGCTATTTATTTCATTTAACTCAACAAAATAACAAGATGATTTACAAGTAAGAGACAAACAGAAAATACATTAACAAAAGAGAAAAGTAAATTTAAGATTCAAAAGAAAATAAACTTTCTAATAAAGTTAATATTTAGCCAGGCAGAAATTAAAAAAAAAAAGAACTCCAACTCTCCTAATTAAAAAATACCTAAATATGAAGACCATTTAGTCAAATCTAAAGACTATAACCATAAATCTGTTTAAAACATAAATAATGCTTCTCTTTCCATTTACTTCTAATGCTCTTATGAAAATTTTAGAACAATATAGACACATAAAATTAAGCTATGACAGCAAAATTAAGCTACAAAACAAACTTGTGATTTCAATGATGTTTAAATACCACAAGGTAAAAAAGGGATTAAAAAAGAGTTCTAAACAAATACAACCTCATTTTTCTTATTTAGTAGTTGGTAATTAAATTAGTAAATCTGATACTACAGAAAAAATTTTAAAACATGCCTTGCATTCTATTGCAAGTGCCACATAATTCTACTTTGTATGAAGTATTCAAAACCACCCTGCATCATTTAAAAAAAAAAAGATTTATTACATAGTTTGACAATTAGTCTATTTTGGCTTACTGTGATATTTTTTAAATGTGAATTGGTCTAAGTAGAAACATTCCACTACTTACAAATATAACTTTCAAATTATAAGAATAAAAATCACTAAAATAAACATTTTTCATAATTTTGCCATACCTTTAGCTAAAGCTTCTTTATATTTCTCTTTGGCAGAATTCATTTCTTTTATCAACTGTCTATAGCTAGATTTTAATTTCTCTAATTCGGTCTTTGTAACCTGTCAAAAAAAGAAAGGAAAAAAAATTTAAATGATTAAACTTACATTTGTCAAGAACTTAAATTCCAAAGTATTAACTGACATGTACTCTACTGCTTATTGGTCAGAGTTGATCTTTAATATGCAATTATAGACAACAAATTAAAAGTTAGTTTAGAAATCAGTGATAAATTCAACAGTATATGAAAAAAATTCTTAAAAAGAAGAGCAAAAAACGAAACAATTTATTAAAGACCAATGAATTAATGTGCTGTGTACAGAAATATTTTCTCTAATGAAAAAGCTAATTTAAATATTTATTTTAATTATACAGAGTAACTCTCACTTGTAGTAATTCATTAGTTCTACAATGAATTTTTTTTCAACGTTGTAACATCTCTGAAAAAAAGATGCATCTAACAATTACCGTTGGCCAGGCAGCAATCATGACAATGGTCACCACATGCATGCATGAACTTGGTTATTATTTCTACAGAAAGACTAGACAAATGCAAGCCCTTAACTCTGTAGTCAAAAGGCCATTTAAATAGCATTTGAGAAAAAAATAAGAGTCCTAGACGTCTGAGAAACTTCTAATATAACTTCTGAGAAAACTAAAAAATCAGCAGCATAAAAAACTTGCAAAAGGGACATAAGAAACTTGGAAGAAAAATCTCAGAGCCCAATTTTAACACACTGTATTACCAATCTTTTTGATGGCAAGAAGGACATTGTGTAAATAAACAAAAATATCAACAACTACGATATAGATTAAATGAAGAATCATTCTCTTTAAAAAAAAAACCTGTTACCTTTTTTTAAATGGACTTTATTTTTTAGAGCAGTTTTAGTTTCACAGCAATTACTTTAATATATATATGCCTATTCAGATTGTCTATTTATTCTTGTGTGAATTTTTGCAGATTGTGTCCTTCAGGGAATTAGGCCATTTCTCCTAGCTTATCAAATTTGTGGGCTTACAGTTGTTCATAGTATTCCTTCATTATGCTTTTAATATCTATGGGATATGTAGTGATATCTCCTCTTTCACTTCTGATACTAGTAATGTGTGCCCACACTGTTTTTTTTTGTTAGTTAGCCTGGATAGAGGTTTATTGATTTTATTGATCTTCTCAAAGAACCAGCTTTTGGTTTTGTTGACTTTTCTCTATTCATTTCCCATTTTCACCTTCACTGATTTCTACTCTAGTTTTTATTATTTCTTTTCTTCACCTTACTCTGCATTCAATTTGCTCTTCTTTGTCTAATGTCCTAAGATGGAAACTTAGATAGATGATTGATTTTAGATCTTCTTTTCTAACATATGGATTCAATGTCATAAATTTCCTTCTAAGCACTTCTTTTGCTGCATCCCTCAAATTTTGATAAATTTTGTTTTTATTTTAATTTAGTTCAAAATATTTTTTCATTTTTCTTGAGATTTCTTCTTTGATCCATGTATTATTTAGAAGTGTGTTCTTAATCTTCAAGTATTTGGGGATTTTCCAGCTATCTTTCTGTTACTGATTTCTAATTTAATTCCATTGTGATACAGAGCAGACATTGTAAGATTTCTATTCTTTTAAATTTATTAAGGTATGATTTATGGTCTAGAATATCATCTATCTTGTTCAGTCTTCCATGTGAGCTTGAGAAGAATGCGTATTCTGCTGTTTTTGGATGAAGCAGTCTATAGATGTTCATTATATCTAGTTGATTGACAGTATTATTAAGTTGAACTATGTCCTCACTGATTTTTTGCCTGCTGGATCTGTCCATTTCTGACAGGGGAATACTGAAGTCTCCAACTAGAATAGAGGATTCATCTCTTGCTCTTTGCAATTCTATCAGTTTTTGTAGTTCTATCAGTATTTTGATGCCGTGTTGTTAGGCATATACGTTAAGGACTGTTATGCCTTTTTGGAGAATTGACTCCTTTATCATTATGTAATTCCCCTCTTTATCACTGATAAAGTTCCTTGCTTTGAAATCTGCCCTGTCTGAAATTAATATAGCTATTCTTGTTTTCTTTTGGTTAATGTTAGCTTTCTCCACATATTTACTATTAATCTATACATCTTTATATTTAAAGTAGGTTTCTTGTAGACAGTATACAGTTGGATCTTGTTTTTTGATCCTCTAACAATCTCTCTTAGACCAACGACCTTCAAGGTAATTACTGATTTACTTGAATTAATATCTACCGTATTTCCTGCTGTTTCCTATTTGTTACCCTTGTTGTGTTATTCGTCTTTCACTTTTTTCCGGTCTTTTGTGGTTTTGAGTATTTTATATGATTCCATTCTCCCTCATTTCTTAGCATATCAGTTAGATTGCTTTTTTTTCCTTTTTTTAGTGGTCACCCTAGAGTTTGCAATATACATTTATAACTATTCCAAGCCCACTTTCAAATAACACTCTACTACTTCACAGGTAGTGTGAGTACTTCACAGTAACAAAATAATCCTAATTCCTCCTTCTCATTCCTTCTATCATTGCTGTCATTCATTTCATTTAAATATAAGCATACATAAATATATATACACACACACACACACACACAAGATATATACATGAGTGTACATAATTGAATACATTGTTACTATTATTATTTTCAATAAATATTGTTATACCAATTATGAATGAGAAAAATAGGGGCCCGCCCTGTAGCTGAGAAGTTAAGTTCACGTGCTCCACTTCGGCAGCCCAGGATTTGCCAGTTCAGATACTGGGCACGGACCTACACACCACTCATCAAGCCATGTTGTGGAAGCATCCCACATAGAACTGGAATGACTTACAACCAGGACATACAACTATGTGCTGGGGCTTTGAGGAGAAAAAAAAGAAAACAAAAGAAGATTGGCAAGAGATGTTAACTCAGGGCCAATCTTCCTCTCCAAAAAAAAGGATTAAAAAAATTGAGAAAAATAAAAGTTTTTATTTTATCTTTATTCATTCCTTCTCCAGTGCTCTTCCTTTCTTTACATAGATCCAAGTTTCTGACCTGTATCATTTTCCTTCTCAGTCTACTGGCAACAAATTCCCTCAATTTTTATTTGAGAAAGTCTTTATTTCTCCTTCACTTTTGAAGGAGAATTTCACAGGGTACACATGGTGTAGTTTTTTTCTAGGATTAACTAGATTCTAGGAAGGTGAGTTTTTTCTCTCAGTAATTTAAACATTTCATTCTACCCTCTTCTCCCTCACATGATTTCTGAGGAGAAGTCAGATGTAATTCTTATATTCATTCTTCCATAGGAAAGGTGTTTTTTAACTCTGGCTCTGTCAGAATTTTTTTCTTTGATTTTCTATAGTTTGATAAACCTAGGTGTAATTTTTTTGCTCATTTACTCCACTTGGTGTTCTCCGAGTTTCCTGGATCTGTCGTTTGGTGTCTGACATTAATTTGGGGAAATTCTCAGTCATTATCATTTCAATATTTCTTCTGTTCCTTTCTCTTTTTTCTTCTTCTGGTATTCTCATTTGTAGTAGTTCCATAGTTCTTGAATATGCTGTTCTTTTTTTTTCAGTCCTTGTTCTCTTTGCTTTTCAGTTTTGGAAATTCCTATTGATAATATCCTCAAGTTCAGAGATCCTTTCCTTAGTTGTGTCCAATTTCCTAATAAGCACATCAAAGGCATTCTTTACTTCTGTTTTTGATCTCTAGCTTTTCTTTTTGGTTCTTTCTTAGTATTTCCATCTTTTTGCTTATATTGCCCATGTGTTCTTACATGCTGTCTACTTTATCCCTTAGAGCCCTTAGCATATTATTCATAGTTGTTTTAAATTCCCAGTTTGATAATTACAACATCCCTGCCATGTATGGTTTTGCTGCTTGCTCTGTCTCTTCCAACTGTGTTTTTTGCCTTTTGGTATGCCTTGTCATTTTTTCTTGATTCCCAGGCATGATGTACTGGGTAAAAAAACTGATGTAAATAGATCTTTACTAACATGGTAATACACTGTAACGGGAGGGGAAGCATTTTATAATCCTACAATTAGGTCTCAGTATTTTACTGAGCCTGTGCTTCTGGACTGTGAACTTCACATGTGCTTCTCAGTCCCCACTCCCACTTACATGCAACAGGATGGCTAGAGTGGGCTGGAGTTGGGTATTTCCCTCCCTCCAGGTCAGTTAGGCTCTGGTGAAACAGTTTCTTCTCAAGGCAGACCTTGTTAAGAAGAACAGAATGTTCTGGCATGTGTCAAATGGTTCCTTTTCCCCTCTCCCTGCTGAGAGCATGAGATTTTTCTCTGATATTCACTGTGAGACCTTCGTAGAGATCTAGGGTGTAAAACTCACAAAAGTGTGGGGGGCCCCGCAATAACTGGGCCCTCCTGGAGTTTAAACTGTCAGAGTTGTCCACACTGAACCTTCAGAATTTGTCAGTTACAGTTCAGGTTTTCCTACGCCGGCACTGGCTCCCAAGGAGGTTGCTGCACTGACAAGTTGTGATTCTCTGTATTTGTTTGTCTATCTCTCCAATTTGGGGGATAGCTGTTTGCCCTGTGACCTCACTTTTCTTATGGATCTAAGAAGAGTTGTTAATTTTTCAATTTGGTCAGCTTTTTACTTGTTAGGATGGAGTTAGCAACATCCAAACTTCTTACATGCCAGACAAGAAACTGGAATCTTAACTTTTGAAGTTGCTAAGGAACCAATTCATTATTCTGCAAACTGGCAAATTAACTGCAAAATGCAAGCACTTAATCCTACCTTTCCTATATGAACTACACCTCAGGATAACCAAATAGTTGATATAGAATTTTTTATTGCAAATTTCCAGCTAACAATTGCATTAGGAATTTAGAAGTAAAATATTGCCATTTTACAACCTCTTCTGAAATAATGGATCTAAGCAATGAACATCAATTATTTCTGAAACTACTGGTAAAAGGCTGAAGAGAAACTTTTTTAATAGAATGATCAGGCTGGCAATACTGGAACCCATTAGTCAAGTTTAACATCACAAAAAGATAAGCAGACATTATATACCTCTTGATATGAAACAATAGGAAGCCTATACCAGCACCTATGATGTATTCTTGCCCAAAATAAACAGCCAGAATCTTATCAAGCCTCTAGATCTAACCTCCAGTTTACAGGAAAATTGGAGGATGAAGGAATATGTGAACTTATATCACAAGATGCTAACAGAAAAACTCAAAATGAAGAAAATTCAATTCTATAGTACAAATTACCCAATTTTTCCCACAAATAAATGGCATTTTAAAAAGGAGGAGGAGGGGAACCTACAGATTAAAAAAGAATTATTCAGATGCAATGTGTGGGCCATGTTTGGATCATGATTCAAATAAATCAACTGTAAAAATAATTTAAACAACAATCCTTTGAGCACAGTCAAGATATTTAATAACACTAAGGAAGCATTATTTTTTAAAGATTTTATTTTTTTTCCTTTTTCTCCCCAAAGCTCCCCAGTACATAGTTGTATATTCTTCGTTGTGGGTCCTTCTAGTTGTGGCATGTGGGATGCTGCCTCAGCGTAGTTTGATGAGCAGTGCCATGTCCGCACCCAGGATGCAAACTAACGAAACACTGGGCTGCCTGCAGCGGAGCGTGCGAACATAACCACTCGGCCACGGGGCCAGCACCAAGGAATTAGTGTTATTTTTAAGTGAGTTAATGATAATATAGCTTTGTTTTTTAAAAACAGCATTTATTTTAGCAATACATATTAAATTATTTATGGATAAATGATATCTGGAATGTTCTTTACAATCATTCAGTGCAGAAGAAAAGGTGGGTGAGAGTATAGATGAAACAAAGACACTGACTCTGTGGGTGGATGGGTAAATTGGAGTTCACTCTACTATTCTCTCTTCTTTTGTACACATGCAAATTTTCAAAATAAAAATCACTGTAAAAAGTTATCCAGAAAAGACAGACTGAATGTGAAGAAAATTTAGAAATATCCTAATTGATTTTGCCTATATTTTCTTTTTTATTATATGCATAGTCTTATATGATAACAATTTTTTTAAAAACTAAAAGAGCTATTTCAGCAAGCAAAAATAAAAATTCTAAGTGATAAGAAAGTATTCTATCATAGTTTAATTTGCAGCATTTTTTTCTTTCATAGGAATATATAAAACATATCTTATAATCAATAATGTTACATATTCAATAAAAATAACATAATAGTTACTAGAGATACCAAAACCTATTTCTTCTCAGAAAATGATGACTACACCATCTTTAAAAGTCAAATAGGATAAAATATTTCAGTGACTTTAAAAATCAAACTAAAGAAAGAATTCCAGAATGGAAAGACAAACCTTGATCATCTCTGCCTCTATCTGCTGATGAACACCTATATAACTTTTCTTCACCTGTTGCTTGTCTTTGATCATCATGGTTAGCCTGTGCAAGGGTCCAGAATTTAGGTCCTCTGCATGTGTCTTCATTATCCTACTAAGTTGTTCCGTCTGCTGAATCATAAGTAGCCAAGACTTTTTAAAAGATAAAGAAATAAAATTAGTAATTGTATTAGAGGTTTCCATTTAGCTATGCTTGAAGTGCTTAAGAAGTTTATTTAGTTTTACACAAATTATTACATTAACATAAAAATGGCAGGTTTTTAGCAATTGTATGATGAGCTATGAATGGTTCACATTTAACATCTTCAACTTCAAGTGCACATGCTTCAAAATTCAGTAATCAGAGACTATGCAGAATACTAAGAAAAGGATTAAGGGACTCATTGAGAGTCCAAACTTACATTCTTCATTTTCTCATTCTTGTTTGTTTTCCAACACAGTGATATAGTGCTTCTGCCCACACCATTCTAATGCTCCAGTAAGGTCCTATTTCCTAATGGTCAAATGCAACAGAAATTTTTCTATCTTCATTCTTAACCTTTCTGTCTGTGAATCTGATCCTGCTGATTCACTTCTTCCTGAAACTCTTCTTTTTTGGCTTGCATGGCTTCTTATCCTCCAATATACTGCCTTGTCTTCCCTACCTTCCAAAAATTTCCTACCTGCTCTTCTTTTGCTGCTTATGTCTTACATACTGGTATTCTCTGGATTTCTATCTATTATCTTTCCTTAATAAATACCATTAGTTCTCAGTGGTTTTTCCAACACAACACATTGCCTCAATAGCAGAGACACATAATGGTGGGTTTGGGACAAGTGGGCATACTGCTGGAAGAACAAGTCCTTTGTTACTAGACGTTCTAGCTAATAAATGTTGAAGAAAGTAACGGAGAAACGCTCTTCACTAGAAGTCTTCGAAATTCTATTTAGAAACAATTATTGCAGACTTACCATGGTCAGGGAGGATCCATGTTAAAGATACAAAAATAGACAAGGTATGGTTTCAGACGTTTACAAGAATAGTTTTTCTATGCTATTACTTTTGATCTATGAATGAAGAGAATTATTCTGTCTGTTAATATTTCAGTATAATCCTAAAGTAAAATTTGATAAACAACTAAATCAAAATTATAGCCTAAAGGGAGCAAACTGTTGTAACTCCTCCATCAAAATATATAATTTAACAAAAACGAAAACAATGAAAAACCATATAAACATGGATTTAAAAAATAAACTAAATAGTCTTAATAACTCTTGAAGCTCTGCCTTTATCATTTGATATTTTCACTCTAAAAAATACAGTGTTGGGAAAATGTTCTACAGTATGTGCAGAATGTTAAGGCTACCAAAAAAGTGAGAGGAATCAGTGTTTCTTTCTCTATTCTCAAACAATAAATATTCTCTAAGTACTTGGTAGCTATAGATTTTTGTGATTCTGTGTAACAGTCATTGCAGCCTAGGGGAGAAGTCTTTTTGGAAGCCAACATTAAAGACCACAGAACTAGGTCTTCCTTCCAGGAGGGCACATCTCATCCGGCCTAACAGCCCTGTTCACTGCAGTCACTGTGGAAGTCCAAGCCTCTCAAGATAAATGTTATCACCCCAACTGTCAATCCCATATTGCTCTCAATATCTCCTAATCTTACCCAAGACACTATAGGATTCTATAGAAACCTGTATTCTGAAGAACTCCTGCTCCATGATTAGAAAACTCCTTATACCTCTTACCAGAATTTTCTATTTATCTTGTAGCTTTAACAGAAACCTGGCTTTATCCCACTCCCAACCTCCCAATACTGCTAAGAAACATTCCCTCTTTCTCTAAAAGTCTCTGCTCCTTTGGAATTCAGGTCACCTTTCTCCATGAATAATCTATCAACAAGTCTTTCGGATTCTCTCTCCAAAGTCTACCACAAATCCGCCCATTTCTTTCCATCTCCACTGCCACCCCTTTTGGAGGTTATGATTATCTCAGACTTAGACTATTACAACACCTTCTAATTGATGTTCTCTCTTCTACTCATGTGCCTTTCCAATCCACACCCCTTAAGGTAGAAAAGAAATTAATATCATTCCCCTGCATAAAACACTACATTGGTTTTCCTTTTCATCTAAAGAAAAATTCAAACATTTTTCTGAGACCTGTAATGTCTCCCATTAACTGTCCTCTGTGTATCCGTCTAATTTCATGTTTTGCCATTCTCTACCCAGCTAAATAAATTCTAGGACATTGTTCTTCCTCCAGTTTCCTGAACATTCCCTCTTCCTGGAAGCTCACCCTCTCCTTCACATAGCAAGATCCATCTCTTCCTTTCACAATCCTCATCTCATGTAGGTCTAACCCTTGTTATTCTCTCTTATTCTCTCTCTTAGCACTTAAAACAACTATTTGTCTGTATGTATACTTGGGTTTGTCTGTTTTTTTATGTCTCCCCAACTAGAATGGAAGCCTCGTGAGAGCAGTACCATGTCTCTTCATTCACTCTTCTAGATATTTACTGTGATGCCTGAGATAAGAGCTACTAAAAATTCTCTGAAAGAAGGAAGGAAGGTAGAGGGAGACAGGGAGGGAGGAAAGTAGGGACAAATGCAGAATAAAACCATGAATTGAATATACGCCATTAAAAGATTTTTTTAATTGTTTAAACCTGGAATTAGACAGATAGTAGCGATGCCAATTATGACGGGGAAGGAAAAATTAACAGGTCTATTTTCAACTGATAAAACAAGAGAGGAATCAGAGCAGCACATAATGTAATACAAAGCATGACCGAAAAGGAATGGATGAGTGGAAAAATGTTTTGGGTAGTGTCTAACTTGAATTAAATGAGTGGCTGGAATATTTATGATAAAGAGAGGAGAGTAAAATATTAACAGATGCTTGATAAACAAACAAAAGTAAAAACGCACTTCAACATTTGCAATAAAACTAGTACAGCACTTTGCAGATAAGGCTCTTTGGTTATGGAATAGCAATAACTAGAGCATAGATAAATTATTTGTTAATTAGGATAATCTGTGAAAGATAATTCTTTGTAACCTAATAAACAAAATACTGTAGGACATCTATAGACATTCAAATTGCTTTATTATACAGAATCCTGCTTAATAGTAATAATTTTCTTAATAATGTTCTTCATAATGGGATTTTACCAGCAGTCAGTCAGTAATGCTGAAAGGTACAGATAAGTTAACAAATATTAAAAAGTAAAAATATCTTATTTAATTTTAGAAAAATGTAATCACAGGCAAAGAACAATACAATTTGAAAATAAAATCACTGTGGTTCAGTTTGCAAAACAGAATATAAATATCATAACTATTGAAAGAAGAGCTACAAAATGTGAAAGTAGGAATCATTTAACTATAACAGAATCGACAAAAATCCCAAAAGAGACTAACAAAAATCAGGAGTGAGAGACTGATAAAAAACATAAGCATGTTCATTTCCTAACAATTCACACAGAAGAGTTAGTAGACAGCCTTAGTTTTAAAGTTTGTAAATAAAGAAATATAGATTTAAGTTTACAATTTTTAAGTTTTAAAAGTTAAACAAGTGGATGTTCAGAAAAAAGCAGACTATATAGATCTGAATTATTAAAAGTAATTTTTAAGGAAAGTTAACACTGTCCAATGAAAAAAAAGAAAGAAAAATCAAGAAACAAAAAATTGGTTAACAACTAAAATAAAATGAAATGAAATGAAAATTATACTAAACACATCTGTTCAACATTATATGAATGTTGATAAACATCTATGAAAAGGAAAGCATTATCAAATCAGGGGGGAAAAAAATCTTCACTATATGCAATAAATAAGAAACATTAGTAAAATAAAATAATACATAACAACAACAACAACAACAACAACAACAACAGCAAAAAGACAAGCAGACTCCCTAGAAAAATGTTAACAAGACCCAGTAGTCATTATATTTAAATGACATAAAATTGAATTGTAGACACAAAATATAAAACAAAGAAGGGCACGTTATGATGCAAAAGAATATCTATCACAATGAATATGTAACTGTCATGAATCTTTTCATTCCAGAAAAGAGCGCATCAAAACACACAAAGCAAAAATGATGAAAAATCCAACAAGAAATCAAAAGTAGTGGGAGAATTAAATACACCCATCTCTGCCTATTACAGATAAACAAAAAAAGTAAATAATACAGAGTATCTGAATAAGTAACTTAATAATGAATATGTTTGATCTATCATTATACGTAAAACTCTATACACTATAGGTATGGAGAATACCTATTTTAAAAGAATCTGTGGAATTTTTTTTTTCTGTAATGTATGCTTTTTATGGTTAGGAAGAT
The DNA here is from genome assembly GCF_037783145.1 of Equus przewalskii. Lineage (NCBI taxonomy): Eukaryota > Metazoa > Chordata > Mammalia > Perissodactyla > Equidae > Equus > Equus przewalskii. The sequence goes on from NC_091843.1 coordinate 61,513,544, forward strand.
TGGCCCTGAGCTAACATCTATTGCCAATCTTCCTCTTTTTTTTTCTCTCCCCAAAGCACCAGTACGTAGTTGTGTATCCTCATTGTAAGTGATTCTAGTTCTTCTATGTGGGATGCTGCCACAGCATGGCTTGATGAGTGGTGTGTAGGTCCACGCCCAGGATCCAAACTGGCAAACCCCAGGCTGCCAAAGCAGAGCACACAAACTTAACCACTCAGCCACGGAGCCCTGAATTTTTTTTTAATTGGATAATATTGGGCTACAAAATAATTTCATAAAGTTCCTCAAAAACAGAAATAGTGTATGCTATACCCTCTAGTTAGACTCTTGCAATTAAAGGGAAAAATTATTAACAGAATTTTTTAAGGGGAAAAAAATCAAATCATTCCTAATAATGCATAGGCCCAAAGTAAAGTTTTTAAAACTAACAGAAGACCTAGAAAATAACAGCAAGTAAAATACTGCTATACTAAAAATACTAAATACTAAAATCTATGATATATAGCTTAATTTGCTTAAAGAAAGATTCACAAACTTTACATTTCCATTTCTAAGTAAGGAATCATAAAAATAAACTTATTAAACCTTCAATCTTATAAGTTAGAAAAGGAAGAACAATGTAAAACTAAGGAAAGCATAAAGAAGGAATTGAGGGGCCAGCCCCGTGGCCTAGTGGTTAAGTTCATGTACTCTGCTTCAGTGGCCCAGGGTTTCACTGGTTTGGATCCTGGGCACAGACGTGGCATCAAGCCATGCTGAGGCGGCATCCTACATAGCACAACCAGAAGGACCTAAAACTAGAATATACAACTATGTACTGGGGGGCTTTGAGGAGAAGAAGAGAGAAAAAAAAAGCCTGGCAACAGATGTTAGCTCAGGTGCCAATCTTTAAAAACAAAAAGAAGGAATTGAAAAGTGTTCATGAATTAGACAAAAACAAAAAATAATGTTGATAAATTTAAAAAGGAGAGCTGATAATTACAAGAAAAAAGGAAATAAGGTATCTAAAATTAGGTCTAATGAATGAGAAATAACTATAGATTAAGATGAAGTTTTAAGAACCTTGAGGGAAAAATTTGAAAGAATAAATAAAATGGCTATTATTCTTTTCTTCCTTTAAAGAGAAATATAAATTACCAAAATTGACACTCCAAGAAATAGTGTACAGATCATTTGATTATTTGCTGGCAGATACATTCCCAGCCCTTTACCTACAAGGACCTGATCTCTGCAAATTATATTTCCCAGGCTCTCCCTTGCTAACAGGCTTCTGGTTACTTTGGGCAATGGGAGGTACTGGCAGAAGGCCGAAGCGCAGGAGGAAGTCAGGATAATTGTTCTCTGTCTCTCTCTCTCTGTCTCTCTCTCTCTCCATAGTTGAAATAAGCCCTCCTCCTCCCTATGTAGCTTTACAAATAGTAGAGTCTGCATGCAGTTACTAATCTCTGAGTTGCCTTACCTTCCTCTGTTTGCTTTTAGCTCTTTTCAAAACTTCTGAACATATTTCCCCAAATTAGATCCTATCTATTGAACTACCTGGTGTAAGTTCTGTTTTCCTGACTGAATCCTAACTTTTACAGATAGGAAATTCAAAGAAATTAATTACCAATTAGTACATGATTATCATAAAGCCAATGATCAATATAATATCTCTAATAAAGTGCAAAGCTCAACAATTTTTTGCTAATGAATAATTACAAGCCATTAGGAATCAAATACCTTTGATGCTACCTAAATTGCTTCTAACAACTGAGAATGAAAAACAAGTTCCTAAAATCACCATAACAGATATCAAAAAGCGACAAAGATACCACAAAAATAAATTCACACATGAATAGCAATGCAAACTTTTAAATAAAATATTAGAAGGACATAATAGTCCACTAAAAAATATCTTATAACCACTTCTGGAACATTTCAAAAACGCATACTTAATAGTCATCTATAGAAGCATTCCCATAAAAGTCAAAGACAAAACAAGGCTGCTAAATGTCAACCATGCTATTTAACATAGTTTCTGAAATGCTTCTAAACAAGAGAATGATATGAGTAAAATATTTTAAAGGAAGAGGTTTATCCTTCCTAATAAAAAAAATACAAGTGAAACCATTTGAAATGATTTTTCATATATTAATTTGACAAAATTAAATAAAATGATAACACATACTATAGGTAGGGTTTTGGTGAAATAGGTTCTCTAATTCACTGTTAGTGGAAATGGAAATTATTGAAAAACATATTTGGTAATAGCTATTAAAATTTTAAGTGGGCAAAACTTTATACTGAAATATTCTAATTCTTGGAATTTATCTCACAGAAAATATTTGCACAAGTATATAGATCATATTTACAAGGACATTTATCACACTGTTTTAATAGCAAAAAGAGTCCATCAATAAGAAATTAAAGAAACAAATTATAGGGGCTGGCCCCATGGCCAAGTGGTTAAGTTCGCAAGCTCCGCTGCAGGCAGCCCAGTGTTTCGTTGGTTCGAATCCTGGGCGCAGACACGGCACTGCTCATCAAACCACGCTGAGGCAGCGTCCCACATGCCACAACTAGAAGGACCCACAACAAAGAATATACAACTATGTACTGGGGGGCTTTGGGGAGAAAAAGGAAAAAACAAAATTTAAAAAAAATCTTAAAAAAAAAGAAATTATAAAATGATATGCAGCCATTAAAAAAAAATAACTTCACGTGAAACGATATAGAGAATGTCCAAGACATATAATGAGATAAAAAAGTAAAACTGCAGAACAGCTTATAGAGTACAATATTATTTCTGTAAGATAAATAAATGTCTTGTGTGGACATACACTCAAAAAATACAGAGAATAAAAATATGAAATGTGGAAAGGTAACAGTTTTCTTTTTGTCTTCAAACCTGAATTGTCTTGTAAAAATGTAAATATTAGAACTAATCAAAATCAAAATGATTTATGGAGCATCTCAAATTCCATACACAAGCTGCTCAAATGATGCACACGCTGTGACCTAACACTACAACACACTTGCAAATAGAGAGCCAACTATGATATGAAATGCCAGCCTTGACTTATCATTCCAGATTTAGTACAGATGCTTCCATGAAATTAAATTGCAGCCTTCACACAGAACAGGAAACAATCATCACACTAGAAGCCAAAATTATATCTAAAGAAAAATAATATAGGACAAGGTGAGCTACTTTTTAATCACTATTTGATAGTGTGAAAAAATATAAAACAATATCTATTCAGACAGTAGAAAATATTAGCAGCTCCTCCATAAAGATGATAAAAATTCACTAATTTATTTTAACTTGGGGAAATAAAGTTTAAATTAACAAAAAATTTAAAAGTTAGAATTTTATTCCACTCAGGTATATACAGTAACAAATAAGTATGAAAATGAAGTAGATGTCCTGCCAGAACTGCTTACACTTCTATGTATTAGTAATTTGTAATTAACAAATTAATCATGTATATTAGCAGATACTCAGAAATGAGCTGAAGGAAACAAGAGATCATTGATCATGATTCCTTTGTGCTAGGAACAACGCTAAAAAAAGGAGATAAAATAACTAATAATTAAAGTAAAGGACTTCTGGCCATGACATAGTAGCTGGAATCAAACTTGTCTTCCCACTGAAAACAACTAGAGAACTGGACATAATATATGAAACTACTGTTTTCAGACACTGGACAAAAGGTAGCACAGGACTGGAACCCCAAAGAGAAGTGAAGCCTCACCTGATCTGAATTATCTTCAATTCTAACTAAGTAGTCTGATTTCATAAATACTAATTAAGACCTGAACAGAAGAAAAATAAAATGTTATTAGGGAAATCTTTAAAAGTAAAATCAGCCGAGAGGAAATAACTAGCTGCAAAGATTAAAGGGAACAGTACCTGGTGCTCAGACGTGGTCGAAAATAGTGCCTGTTCCCACCAGCCACACCAGAAAGACTCATAATTCATGGGGCACTGGGTAGAGTACTCAAAAAGGATTTGCCTTGGTAGTGGGGAATAATTAGCCTAGAGTTAACAAGGCTCTGATTCTGCCTAACAAACCTTAAAATCAAGACCCAAAAGGATCAAATTCTTTCCAACTAATTTAACTGTGTCTCCAAACAAAACTCAACAAACAACACATAGCAATATAAACTACCAAAAACAGGGGCAGACCCCCTGGCATAGTGGTTAAGTTCTGGATGTTCTGCTTGGACAGCTGGATTCCAGATTCAGATCCAGAGCAGATCTACACTCGTCAGCCATGCTGCAGCAGTGACTCACATATAAAGTAGAGGAAGACTGGCACAGATGTTAGCTCAGGGCTAACCTTCCTCAGCAAAAAAAAAAAACGATAATAAAAAACTAAACTATCAGAAATGAAATACAGAGGGGTCAGTCCAGTGGTACAGCAGTTGGGTTCATGCACTCCACTTTGGTGGCCTGAGTTCACCGGTTCGGATACCCGGTGTGAACCTACACTCACTTATCAAGCCATACTGTGGCAGTCATCCCTCATATAAAATAGAGGAAGAGCTCAGGGCCCATCTTCCTTAGCAAAAAGAGGAGAATTGGCAGTGGATGTTAGCTCAGGGCTAATCTTCCTCCAAAAAAAAAAATAAGAGAGAGAGAGAAAAAAAATTAAAAGAAATAAACAGAATATCACTGAGCTATAGAAGACCTTCTAGAGACCTAATATATGTGTAATTAGAAATGTTGAAGGAGACGGGGGGCAGGCAGGGCACAGGGATAGGAAAAGTATTTGAAGAAATAAGGGCTGAAAATAATCAAAATTTGATGAAAACTAAAAACCCACGAATTCAAGAAGTTCAATGAACCCAAGCACAAGAAGCATGAAAAAAAACGCACTATCAGTATCCCATCTGAGTCAAATAATAGCCTTGAGACATTCAAATATTTCATAGTGATAATATAATAATTTTCATAAGCTGGTTACATAAATGAAACCACATCAATTCTATAACTCATTGTGACAAGTTCCCGGATATCTTAATTTTTCTTACAGCATTTAAAATTTCTTGCCCTGTAAATGAAGCAGGAATTGCCTAGCCTCCTTCCCTGCACTGCTTATGTCACAGTACCCAGAACTGCAGGTGTGTTCTCAACTGCGGGAGCTTTTTAAAGAACCAAAGGACGGAGGTTACTTCATGCGTCAGCAAGAGACAGATCGTGAGTTAGGCATGTCCTTCAATGAGGGAATTTCAGCTTCTCTATCCAGTTAAAGCCTTTCCAACAATGAAAGGGTTAAAACCTTTAAACCTCTATTATTTCAAGTACTGTAAATTTTCAGATTATCAGACACCAATATAACAACTAAAACGAATTCTGAATAAAAATACTATGTAGACCAAATATAATTAAATAAATATTTTTTAAATAAAATAAAATCAATATAATCAAAATGAATAGTTGGGTTCTAAAGACTGGTACCAAATAGGCTTAGCCACATTAGCTCAGTGATTGCCCAGTCTCAGAAGTAAGAGAGCCATTTCCAG